>NW_010361298.1:203096-254526 GCF_000414095.1 Morus notabilis | reverse complement strand
TGAATTAAAATTGGACTACTGGATAAAGGATAAAATCTCTTCCTTCCCTATCTGATATAGGCGCCACACACAGGGATAAAACCCTAGAGTGTGGCCGGCCACCAAGTGGATAAGGGGGAGGGATTTTTTGTTCCAAATTCAAAATTGGAGATAAGGTTTTGATTCTATTTTGAAGTTTGACTTCTTCTCTTTAAATATGAGAAAGATAGAAAATTGTAGAGACAATTTTTAACAGATATTGAGCCCTAGTTTTTTGAGTGTGGCCGAAATTCTCATAGAGGAAAAAGAGAGCAAAATATTTTTCTCCAACAAATTCCACATCGTGCATGCGTTGGTGTTTGTGGAAATTCGAGTGTTTAAGAAACCTGTTTTGTCTCACGTGTGCCCACACACACGTCTACGTGGAATCAAGGAATTGACGTGGAAGACTTTGGTATTCTAAACACAAAGCTTGGAGCAAGGACTGTTCGTGGTCAAAGAAATTCAAGTTATCATCCGAGTCGGCTTCCAGGTATTTTTTCGGTTGATCCTTGAATCATGTAAATTAATGTGATTAATTTATTCGTGCATAAATTAATATAATCTATAGAGTATGTCAAAAGTTTTATGAAAATTTTTGTTATACACGATCCGCTGTTTTGCCTTTCCTACTACGCTTCCGCACTCGAATTCGATTCGGGAACCAACAGCCCCTTGCCTCACGGCGCATATGCCCCTCACCTAAGGTGGTTTGGCCTCTGTATATGTGTAAATTTATAGAGTTTGGATATAGTTCTTCATATATAGATGTGTAACATTATATTTATGAGAAATAATTGTTGGGGTATTGTTTTTATGACTGGTATCTCCGGATTTGATGTTGGCATTATTTTGGCATGATTTGTGATTGATCTAATTGGAGATTTTATCGCAGCTGGTTTTGTCTTTTTAAAAAAATTTTGATTATTTGGAAACTGTTTTAAGTCATTCATTTTGATATGATTTTGTGAAGGCCAACTTTAGTCATTTTTAGTAAGTTGAAATCTGATGGAAATTAAATTGGCAGTTATTCGATTTGGTAGTTTGAAAAGTTTGCGCTAATATGGAAACTTCACAAAGTTAATTATTTTGAAAGTCAACTTTTGGTCCAAATTTAGTAAATTAGTGATTGATGATATGATTGACATTTGGATGTGATATTGCAGTCGGCCTATTCTCATATGCTTCCTAAGAATACATCCAGGTTCATATGACAATTATGGGAAGATTTTAAGAATTAATATGACTAATTATCAGTTTAAGTCCTTATTGAGTTGTAAATTGAGTTCTTAGTGGATTGTTCATCATCTAAGCGACCCTACGGAGTATGTATTTACCGAACCGCGATATCATTTCTCATATATCTTTTATTATTTCACGTTCTTACTTTCATTTGTTTCAACAAATCTTATATCAAAATGTGATAAAAGACTAAACCGCACCAACGATGATAAATCAAAAGTGATATGTACATATCTAGATTTTTTTTTGTCTTTTAAGTTGATCTATTTTAAGTGTAGAATTAATTTTTATTTTATTTCAATTATTAGATATGGCATGAGGGACATGTTCCTCCATATACTAGCTAGACTCGCGTACACAATATTTTACAAATGTTTATGTCTACGGGGCAATGGATTTTTCTTTTCATAATATTTTCCTTTAAACTAATATTAATTTACATTTCTCTCATATACAAAAAAAATAAAAATAAATAAAAAAATAAAGGAAGTGTTAATTATCCCAATGTTCCCTTCTGTTTTTTTACATAGGGTTTTGTTTGTTGGAAATATGCTATCATTTTTAGGGCCATCTTAAGTTAACTCCAAATTGATTTAGTAAAATGTTGAGTTGGAATATAATGACCAAGCATTGTGCGTAACACAAGTCTTATTAGTCATTTGCAAAAAAAATAGGGAACATGATGCATCAGAAGCTAGAATCTTGGAGGAGTGCAATTTGACAAATTTGACAAAGGGTCAGATAATCCTTTTCTTTTTATTTTTTTTATTAAGACTGAAATTAATGGCTAGTGCTCAAATTCTTCCTTGAAGAAAGGAAATGGCATAATCCTTGCTTTAGTTGGAAAGCAAATAGTGAGTGGGCCCATCTTGTGTATTTGTTTGATTAGAGTTTGAGAAAAAAGGTGTTTTCTTTGCCAAAATTAAGCATTCTTGCTATAAATAATATATAACATAGACGTATATACACTGTATTTTTTTAATTTACGTGTATTTTTTATGAAAAAAATATTATAATAAATTATGAATCATAATCTTTATACTAAATACTTTATTTGTGAGGCCCTCTTATGATCCGATTGACGCTTCTCACACTTATTATTTGCAGGAAAATATATTGCAGAACTCTTTAAAAAAAAAAAAAAAAAAAACAGTAGTGTATAGCGCCATTGATGATAACTATATAATGATGCTACTCATATAGTTAATTTTTCAACTATATATCATATATGTGGGTGTTTTTATTTTATTTTATTGATAACATCTATTATTGTTTTTTACGGCTGCGAATGCGATAGCCAGTCGTAGCTATCCATCATGCTTATCAGCCGCTTCCACATCCACGTCGTCTTGTCCTTTATCCACATAATAATAATAATAATAATAATATGACAATCATTTTATATCATCATGTATCGTATTATGTATATGATATGCCTAATGCATGCATATATGATATATGGGATTGGCATGACGTGAATGAGGATGTGGGCCAGGAGGGCCTGCATGATTGGGGCGAAGCAAATCCAATAAAAGACAATGGCAGCCCAACAACCCACGTGGCCCGTCGTTTTCATTCAATTATTGCAGCGGGAAACACGAGTCAGCATTTCTGGTAGAAAGCATTTACTACGAACTTTCTCTGTGGGCCCCACAATCCCAAGGCATAAATAAAAAATTACTCAAGTGTGTTGAACTTCACCATTCTTATGCTGTTGATCAGGCCGGACACCAATCGTTTTACGCCACGAATAAATCACATTTTCACCACATTTTCAATTACGCGGGAATTATTTGCAGTTAACCATGATTCAGAATCAAGAGTTTGAATCACCTTGAATTAAAAGAGTGGTAGTTTTAGAATCATAATTTACATTAATTTAAGACATTAAATCAAATTCTGAATCATCTAAACTAAATATTGATTCAGAATCACTATAAACAAACACCGATTCTGAATCAGGATTCTAGATCTATCTACCAAACGCACCATTAGTAAATTGCGGACCGCCGCCTTTAACTTTTTATAAGTTTTGCGTTTTAGGCCTTAAGTTAAAAGAATATGCCACTTAGGTTACAAAATATCGAAAATAATGCCTGTGAAGTCCTTTCCAAGCATGTGAAACTAGTTATTTTGTGATTTTAGAGACCCCATGTGTACTGATTTGGATGGAAAAAAAAAAATCACTAGTATTAACAATCAAATATCAATGAATTGAGATATAGCTATCCATCTATTATTGTTTTTTTTTTTTTTCTGTTGAGTTCTTTTGGGATATGATTTCATATATGTAATGTACTTTTCTAGTTATTAGATCTGATGAAAAATCACATTAAAATAAAAACGTATTTATAAACAAAATCGTAGGTTTTATTTTTTTTTTCATAATTCAAATCACAACTTAAATTCTATACTACAACATTTTTAACTTAAGTTGTAAAATAAATATATCCGTAATCTTTCCAGAATTATGGCGGTGTAATACTTAATTATGTACGAGAGAGCAGGGGAGTGCTACCCCAACTTAGATTTGTCTAGAGAGTTCTTTTGTAGTCACTCTCCGACCAATAATGCAACTTATTTTACAATTTTATATATTTAAAATAAAAACTATATATTTATCTTTTTGTTTTATGTGGTAGGAAAAGCGACCTTTTCTTCTTTCTCCTGTTTTGGGTAAACGACCAAGAAAAAAGACTGTCCAGAAAAGCTACACACATAACACAAAAAATAATAGCAATATTATAGCCAAAAAAAAAGAGACGAAAAAATTGTTTCTTTTTTCTATTTCGATGCAATGATTAGATTGCTAATTTTATTGGACGCTTTTTGTTTTTTTTTTTGCACTAACCTTTTACTGCTCATGCCATGGTCTTATTGGATGATTTTTTTTGCATTTTTGCGCTTTTACATTATATCATTCTTGCACTGACCTTTTACTGCTCATGCCGTGGTCTTAACACTATTCTTGCTAATCTATTAAAAGTAAAGGGGGTCATTTTATGTCACACTCTTGTTTTTCAATCAATTTCAACTTAAGAAATGTTTTATATATTTGAATTAGAAATCATTTCATTGGAGCGGATGAGATTTGTAAAATACATTATCGTTATGTCGTTTGTCGAGATTAGATGTCGTATCTCCATCTCAACCATCCACGTGTTAAATTGGATACCGGTCACCGGAATACATCGGCAAGGATTAATAGTCAACGATGATCAAACGACTTTAGCAAGTTATATGACAAGTTCCGGCAAAATTAGACAAAAGACGATGCAAGACCTCATGCTTGATTGAAATTCAGAAATGAGAGAGTTGAAAGATGCAAATAATGAGAAGTAATGTTATAGAGCAAAATAGGCAAGAGGAATGACCTGTGATTATTTGTTGGCATAACTACATATTTCACCTCTATTAGTTTTTATTTAGTGATTCAGTCAATATTGTATAGAATACTTAAGGGTGATCAAAACAGTAGTATTTTGTGGTCGGTTATGTTGGTTTAAAAATAAAATCCACCGGCACAGTTAAACCTTTTGTTTTTGTTTTTTTTTTTTTGTGGCTGGTATTATATTGTGAGAAAAAGCAAATCAAATCAAACAACAGATAAACAATCGCTATAATGGATCTCCCTAGAAAAAAAAAGGATGAAATGAATTCTCTGTATGCTTATCTGTTGTCCAAGCCATTTTTGGTTCATAAGAATCTATGCTAAGCACGTTTGAGTTGTTCTGTGGAGGGATGGCTGGAGTTCAGTCTATTTGGCATGCACGACTGACTATACCATTTCTGGTGCACGTAGCACGACAGCCTGATTTACTCGTATTCCGCTCGCGGCTCGACCGGTCGACTGGACCGCTCGAAGTCGGAGTGGCCATGACCCATTTAATGGCTTATCATAATCAAATGAGTTCAATCAGCTCGATTTTCTGTTCACTAGATTCTGATTGAGTTGATGCGTGGGCAGCCAAAATTGAAAGACAAACAAAGTCTTACTATGATGATATCTTTAAGTGTCACAAAACTAGCTCAAATAGTTGCACAATTCACTTTAAGCATAGAAATTCCAGAATTGATGACATACATGCATGTTAAAAACACATAAAGTAAGTTTTCAACATTTAACTAGGGTTCTTGATAGTTTCACGTAAAACCTGTAATGTTGTAGGATTTGTAGTCCCAGAAATAACAAAAAACTAAGAAGCCCGAGCCAAACAGCCCTCAAAAATTAATAATTTATGTGGATTGAAGGTAGATACAAAGATTTGGTTTACATGACAATAACACATAGCTTGAACATTTTAATCACACAAAACAAAATGATAATAAACTATGACTCGTTCCCACTTTCAAGTAGGCTCTGAGTGTTTGAACCATTTCCCCATGCCTTTTCCTTCCAAATACTTTCCACTTCCTCAAATGTCAATCCCTTGGTCTCAGGCAAAAAAGCAACCACAAATGCAAACGCAATCACAGCTATTCCAGCAAGAATCAAGAAAGTAGTGCCGGTCCCCACCGCTTCAGCGACCGAAAGAAATGTCTGGGCAACAATCAAATTCGAAACCCAGTTCACGGTAGCTGACATTCCCCCGCAAATCCCACGATATGCTTCGGGATAAATCTCCGAGTTCACCGTCCAGGGCACAGGTCCCATTCCGGGCGCGAAGAAAGCAATGTACAGCATTAGCCCTATAACTGCAAGCCAGCCATAGAGTCCACTTGTTGAACTGGACGATTCAGCAAAAAATGACCCCCAGAGGATGAGAAGGGATACAATTACACCAGCTAAACTTGAGAGGGCCAGCTTCTTTCGTCCTGCTTTGTCAATAAGGTAAATTCCAAGAATCGTTCCTACAGCATTCATGCCGGCCACAATAAGAGACAGTAAAAGTGCTAGTTGGTTGGACTTGAAACCAGCCATCTGGACAATAGTTGGGCTGTAGTACATGACTGTGTTGATACCGGTAAATTGTTGAAAAGCCTGAACAGTCAAAAGAACTCGTCATTATATCTGCATGTACATAACAATATTTTCCAGAAGAAGCTCCTGAACCATAAAACCTTTCTCTACTTGCACACATTCATTGAAAAGAAACATTATAGTACCCATAACCAAGATCCCACAGGCTTTAAGGGCCCCAGAAATACTAAAGCCTTGTTTGGCAGGGGAGACAGACAAAATAGAAAGGAGGGAAAGGTAGAAAACCAAGGCGGGAGAATTGTAGAGAGATGCTAAGTTTGGTATGAAAAAATAACGACAGAAAATAAAAATCACTTTGCTTGTTCGTTATAAAGATGCAAGGGAAAGGAAAGAAATCATTTTATTGGTGCATTACAGTCCAGTTAGAATCCATCCAAAATACGAGGGGGGAGTTCTTTGGAGAATTTTAATTGTTCATCCAGTCCATTCTATCCACTTGATCTTCCCTACCAAACAATCACAGCTCCAATAACTACTGATCTCCTCATTCATATTGCTCCTCCCACCTTTCCCTCCTATCGAACAAGCTCGAAAAGCCTTGGCACCACAGTACGTCACAACCAAGATCTCAAAAACTTTAAAGGGTAGTTTAAGCACTCTTGAAAAATGAACATAAAATCCCAGGTCACACGAGGGGCCGGCACGAGGCTGGGTTTTTAGGATGTCTCTCTTAATAAGTTATATGACTGAAACAGCAATAGTATATTCCCGTCACATACTTTATAGGGTACATTTTGATATAAGCAAAACACTGAGGTAACATCATAATAGTGCAAAAAGAAAAAGAGGGATACTAGGAGGATCCTTTTGAACCATTAATCAATGTGGCAAGGGTTCCGAGTATAACCAAAACCCAGGTATTGGAAAGAACTTTTTATTCCTGACTGTACGCAAGCTAGCCCGGACCAAAACTACCCACCAAGACCAGTTTTTTTGTATAGGAGCCTTACATCCAATTGAGTCCACCAAGAAGTGCCGATAACCAAACTTTCCCAACTCAACCTAACACCTTTCTCGTCATTAGACAACTCACAAGATACACTTCTTATTTTATTGGTGTGGTTTGAGTATAAAATTCGATATATCTATTCAAATAGGCAAACCCGAACAGCCACCTGATTTTCATATTTAAATCCCACTTTTGAAAGTAAACAGTTTAAATGGCCTAAGATGATGCTGATAGTAAGGATAGCACCAGATCATCAAGGATAAAAGCACAGTGCCTTTTTGGAAAATAGTTTAAATCATTTGAGCGAAATAACAACTTACGAAACAAGGGCATAATCGAAATTAGGAAAATCGTTGCTACCCCTTTGATAAGGCTCCATTCATTATTAGTACAGAAAAATCATGCTCACACTACTGGGCCATCCAAGTATTACAAAATGATCGTGCAGGAAAGTAGAAAGGAAGTAAAATGCTAATGTAAGAACTGTAACAAAATAATTATGATTAGGAGTTAGTCAGACGTCAGAAATTTTGAACGTATATTAGCAATAAGGATTATTTACTTTGGTTTAGTTTATCTTTACCATGTTGAGTTTATCTAATTATTACGTTTGATTTCTCTATAAGTGGTTGAATCTTTAATTCAGACTTCGATTAATGATAATGGATATATGGATAAGCCTCTTGAGTTCTCATTCTCTTTCTCTCAGTAGAATTCTCTCTTTACACTCCCTTTATCTCTCTAATCTATATTTCTCTACCTCACTTCTATTTCTTCTCTCTCTTGGTTCTCTTTCTTTCTTTTGCTTCCACATCAAATTATTTCTGAAAATGAGCGTATCGGAAGAACCAAAGCAGTTCATCTTACCTGGAGCCCAGCACCGGCAATAAATGCAAGTCTGATTTCCTTTGTCTTAAAAACATCCCAATAACTAACATCCTTTTTCTTCTGGCGTTCTTCTTCTAACTGAGAGTTAAGATAATCAATTTCATCCTCTAAACGAGGAAAGTCGTAGATTTTTGAAAGCACAGAAACTGCCTCGTCCTTTTTGTCCTGCAGATTATAGCATCTAAAATCAAAATGACTATATATGAAAAACAAAATGCCAGAAGAACAGAAACTATAAAACAAAAAAGACATGTAGTAGTGTAAGTGCTTTATTACCTTTATAAAAAGCCATCGAGGTGATTCTGGCAAGAAGAGCATGAGAGAGAACTGTATAACAGCTGGCACACTCGCGGCTCCAAGCATCCATCGCCATGTTCCGGGAACCTGCAGATTAAATGTTAAATGAGAATAGTGGAAGATTGTAATTTTAAAAACAAAGAACCTGAGGTACATCATATGTACAAGACAGAAAAGTATCCCTATTAACTAACCAATTGTCCAATGCTACAATCAATGACAAGATCTTAAATGCATAATACAAGGATATATATATATATATATCAGAAAAAATGTGGAGAAATCTACAGAAGGATGGTGAACAAATACATCTTATTCAATTTACCAACTAGACTTATAATATGTGAACTCTTGAAAAGTTGAATATTTGTTATTTTATCGGAGAATAAAATAAATTATGCCCCACTATTTTATTCTTCCCCTTCAAAAGTAGAAAAGTATTGCGCAAAACGTAGCCGAGACTATTCAACAAGCCTACTCATATGTTGCTGATTATTAAGATAAGAGAAATGTATGTTCAGGTTTACTATTCCAATTTCAACGAAATGAACTTAGACCACAGTAAATTAATAGCATGCTATTAACAACCGTTGCAACATGCATTATCTAAATTAGGCAGGGAAGAACGGAAGAGATTCCTTATTGATGTTTCTCAGTGCGAAATCTTATAATAGCAAGCCCGAAATTCTATCTTGATGCTGCCCCTTGAAAACTGCAAAATTGAGAAACTCTCATCTCATGCGAGCAAAATATCTGAAAGGAGCTGTAAATAAATTTATTTTCTTTTCCTACCAATAACTTTTGCATAAAATGAAATACAACATCCTAAAACAACAATGTTAGGTTTTTATTATGTGATAAATTCAAGAAGAAGAATCAAAGGAAAAAGGCAGATATCATCCACTGCCATCAGCAAGTTCCAGGCATCCAATCACTATCAAAATAGTTTAATAAAACATTTAAACTGCAAAAGGGGGGGGGGAAACCGAGGGTGAAAGCCCTGTGCCAAAGGTCTTTCCTGGGTTTAAATCAAAAGAGCTCACTTCAAAACTTGATCTAGCAAAAGAAGAAAAACATGTATAAACAACATTTTCTTTTGCGTTTCAGCGTTATAACATAGAAATTTTTTTTTTGAAAACATCTCTACAAGTCTTTTCCAGCGTAAAAGAGTATGAGAATACTGAAAAGAAAAAGTGGGTAGCTAAAATACAATAATTTCCTCATCGGCAAATACTTACTTCAAGTGAAATACGTCATTTAAGTAGTGTAAAACGACAGAATTGAATGAAATGGAAAGAGGAAGACAAATCTAACCTCAGTAAAAGCAAGATTTACAAGGTAGGAAAGAAACTGTCCACCAGTTATCATAAGAACGTTTGTGCTCACTAGCCCTCCCCTTATTTCTGAGGGAGATACTTCTGCAATATACACAGGAGCAGTAACAGACGCTACACCAACACCAAGGCCGACAAGCAGTCGTCCCAATATAAGAACATAAGGATCTGGTGCAGCAGCCATGACAACTGATCCAAGAGCAAATATAATATCAGCGAGAAGAGTGGCCTTTTTACGTCCGTATGCATCATTAATCCAACCCCCGGCTGCTGCTCCGATTATAGCACCAACCAATGCCATGCTTACAATTGTTTCCTGCCATCTTATAAAATCAGATCAATCTATACCAAAAAAAAAAAAAAATACATAAATAAAGGTAATCAGAGTATCAAACATTTGCTTCGCAGCCTAAAAAAGAGATTAGAATTACAAATATTTTTAATATTTAGTTTTGGTTAACTAAGGAATTTAATATTATGTTTATCTATTAGGATTATTCAGGTTTGGTTAAGTTTATTTAATTATTAGGTTTAGTTTATCTTATTATATGTTGTATTTTATTTCTCTATGATTAGACTAGACACCTAGTAACTATTGTATTTTTAATTAGGACTTGGTTCATAATTGAATGTTGAGATTTCATAACTTTTAACAAAAAAAAAAAAAACGATTTACACGTTAATACTAGTACCTGCAGGAAACTACTTTGATTTACGGCCTCGAAGTCGTCTTTGATATATAAAAGCGCCCCGGATATGACACCTGCAGTTACCATATTCACAAGATGACATTTTCAAAAGAAACCCAATTGAGAAGACAAAAAAAAGTGTGAGAATTTATTAGCAAAAGAGAAGCACGTTAAGCTTAATTATGAAAGATGCAATTTCTAACTGCAGTCCACAAATTTTGTTAATTATCATTATTTTCTTTTCATAGAAAAGACTTTGAGACAATCTCCAATTCTCAAGAGAGAGGAAATTGAGTGTGAAATAAAAATTGCGTAAACTAGCCAAGTTAACAGTAGAGGACTGAAATAGTTTTGAGAAATTTAAGAAAAACTGTGCATAAAGTGATGAAAATAATAAGAAAATAAACTAATTACTAGTTCCTACTTCTACACCTAACATTGGTGTAGTTTATTTTATATTGATCACCAATCACCATCAATTCCAGCAGTAGCCAAAACTTTATGATAAAGAGTAACACTAACAACAGTAACAAAATCCAACTACTTTCGGACCCTCAAATCCCAATCAAATTTTGTTAAATTTACATACTTTTTTAGTCTCAATTAATTTTAATGTGATATATACTTATATTTCATAACATCGATTTTGAACAAAATTATCCCAAAAGTTTAAACAGCAAATAGGGAAACGAACGATAATTGATTTTTTTTTTCTTTTCAAAAAAGTAACAAAATGGACACAGAAAATTTAGATAAAATCAACTTTAAACATGTAATGTCATGATAACAGATTAAAAAAAAAAAGACAAAACTTTTAGCCAAAGCTAAACTCATATTATTTCTAAGTAGCGAAGAGAGGGATTGATAATGGAGATTTACCAGTGTCGTATCCAAAAAGAAGACCCCCAATCCCAGCAACGACAGTGACACCAACAACAAAGGGGTTCTTGAAATACCGCATTTTCCTCTCAGGATACATATCCAAATACCCTGAGCTTCCCGGTAACGAATCGATCGTCATCTTTTCAAACTACGAATTCCTCTAAGTCGATCAAATCCCCTTAAAAAGTGGGTATAAATTCCTAATTGACAAAAAAAATTAATAAAAAGAAATTGTTTTGCTCTTTCCTGTAATTTTTCAGAGCGGAGCCCAATCGGCGATCAAATACTTGGCCGACGAGCTCCAACCTCGAGTGCTTTCTTTCCCGAGAAAATCTGGTAAAAAGCTTTTCTCGAGAAAATTTAGGGGATTGGACAATCTACGGATTTTCAGCTTCTTTCTCAAATCGATGGAGAACTGCCAATTGGCGACGTCGAACGGTCTCGAGAAATTTTAAAGAGACGCCAAATTTTCTCGGAAAATAGCGGTTTAATCACCGGGCTGTTCGTCACGGACCAATGGTGTACTGAGTTTGCGTGGAAGATTCTAGAGGTCAAAAGGAAAATCAGGAGAACGATTGTACTGTGTTCCTATCCGTTTGGACCACGTGACAGTTAGGATAAGACTTGAACAAATGAATGTCTGTGAGGGACTTTTGTCGGTATCCTACGCGCGAAACAAGGAAATACTTGATTCGAGTTTATAATTTAAGTTTAAATGTGATTTTTTATGAGAGTTTTTCATTATAATAAAAAAATTAAATGTGATTATTTTTAAAAAAAATTTACTGTAATAAAACTTAAATTTTAAACTCAAATCAATAAAGTGAACTCACATATGGGATGCATTGATTTTCTTTTTCTCAAGGGTATTTGGTAGGGTTCTGTTTGTTATTATTATTATTATTTGTTTAGTGCGGCAGTTTTTGGCACTCTGACTCTCTATTTATTAATTATATTATGAGCTCATTTAGTTTGTTAATTTAGGTCCTATTTATTTCGCTGATTCGAGTTTAAAATTTGAGTTTTGCTACAGTAAAAAGCTCTCACAAACAATCAAATCTAACTTTTTTGCTACAGTAAAAAGCTCTCACATAAAATCACATCTCAATTCGAATTAAAAACTCAAATCAGCGAACTAAACGGGCCCAAGTTTTTAATTTGAGTTAAAATGTGATTTTATGTAAATATTTTTTACTGTAATAAAAAATTAAATGTGACTGTTTTAAATAAATTTTTATTATAATCAAACTCGAATTAATAAAATGAACGTGGTCTAAAGGTTAAATAAGAAATATAAGCAACAGGAGAACATGAAGATTTGACATGATTGGACGAAGCATCTGCATATTCTAATTTCGTTCTCTATACAACTATAAGTTATAATAAAGTTACCTAATACTATTATAGAGATTTTCTGATACGCCTAGTGTACCGTTAGGTCAAATTTGTTTAATTATTATATTTGTATATCTTTAAATTTTTACGTGATTTTATACAGATATAACAAATAAAAAATCTAACATATCGATATGTTAGCGTACCAGAGAAGATCTCATACTATTAAATCTCTTAATTTAAGAAATTACCAAATTAAAAATATTACAATTTAATTCATACAATGCTAATTTCGTGTTGGTTTCAGTTTACTATCATGTCATTTACCACCTTTAACCAAAACTTTAGCTCCGTAAAAAAGACTTACTAGCAAAATTAAAAAATATGGCTTTTTAAAAAAATTTTTTAAAAAAAAAATTAAAAATTTTTTTAAAAATTTAAAAAAAAAAAAAAAAAAAAAAAAAAAAAAACTTTTCTAAAGAAAAATTTAAAATTTCTTTCAGAATTGTAAATTTCATTTAAGTATTTTATTTTATTTTTATCTTTTTAAGTTTTAATAATTGATATGTGATTACAATAGTTCTATGTAACACATTGTAAATATTTATAACGTGAATAGTCACAGATCAAATCATTAAATCTTAATTTAGCAGTCAAAATAACAATTTCTTCCAATTAAAAAAGACATTCCCTATTCACTACTGCACAAGTTCCCTAAACATAAAGCACCTTTTTAAATTTATTTTTAGCATCTTTGGATTTCTTAAGAAACAGAGAAATTGTGTTTCTCTTCATAATTAAAATTTGAAAGTGTTAGAATTTTAGCCCTATGTGGCACAAATCTTTCCTTGTGGCATTTATGCTTGGCGTGGGATTTGTGCTTGATTTATTGTCATCCTTGTATCAAATCAATTTAACAAAGTGTAGCCATTTTTACTTTTTTGTTTCTTATTTTGTTGATTGATTTTTCCATATTTTGTTTTTATAAATAGCCCGATTTGATTGGATATTTATAGATTTTGTTGGCTGTCAACACAGGTTGACTTTAGGACTATATTCATATTATTTGTAGGATAAAGTTGTCATTTTTATGAGATAATATTTTTTATTTGCTTATCACAAATTTATCTCATCTATTTTTGGTAAACTTTTGTGATTTTGGTTTTTGTGGTTTCGATCCTGAAGCATAATTGGGTCTAGGTTCATTAAGGATCAATTCATTTCTTGATTGCGTTTATTTGGACATTTCATTCAGGATTTTTCTATTCAATCTCAGATTTTGATTGAATCCATTTTTGTTAACAAATCACGAGTTGTCTGTCCAGATTGTTTTGACAGTTGCAGGTTCAAACTTTCTGTTCACACAATGGCACCTAGTTTTAATGAAGCAATTCAATCATGAAGATCACAATCAAATCTCAACTCTGAGTGGAGAGACCCTAGACTTCTCTCATATCTGGGTTCAGTATTTAAATAGGTCTTATTCAAACCTTTGAGAGTTAGAGAGCACTGATTTATTTCCTAAGTGTTTTATTTGTGAGAGAAAATTTGAGTGCTTCTATTATGCTTTAGTGTGAGAGAAAAACCAGAACTTTCCTTAGGCTTATTTGCGTCTCTCAACCCTGTTGTATGCATCTTTTGTGAGGATCCGGAGTAGGTCCGAGGAGAAGCCGAAGGCGGATCAAGGTGCTCGAAGTGAGTCAGGAAGACTGAAGGCGGGCAATGTGCTTGGAGTAGGTCAGGAGGATCGAAGACGAGCAGAAGACTCAGAGTAAGGCGGGGAGTCTGAAGATGAGTCAAGGAGGAGTCACTGTGAGTTAGGAGTTGGTGAAGATTCGGAGGTTTCTTGTAAATCTAAGTTTTATAATTGTTTTGGGTGATAGTGGATTCTTTCTTTGTGCTGGTGTTCCGGCACAAGTGGTTTTTTTCTCGAAAGGGTTTTTAGCCACGTTAAATAACCATATCGCTGTGTCCTTTATTATTTCGTAATTTTCTATTACACAACAGCTTTTGGTTTCTTTTTAGACAGAGTTGAGTAAGGCATTCTATGCGCACAAAACGCTGATTGTTAATCTATATGATTTAACAATTGGTATCAGAATACGTCGTTGTACCAATAGTGAGATCTCGAGCTCAAGACTATGGACGGACAGAAGGAATGAGGATGAATTGTCGTGCCACCATTACTTGATGGTACAAACTATTCCTATTGGAACTATTCCACATAAATGAATATTGCAGCTAGTTCAACCCTTTTTTTATTTATTTCTTGTCTTTTTTATTGAGGAAAGGGAAAGAAAATAAAGAACAGTTAGAGTATGTTTGGTAGGAAAGAAAAGCAGAAGGAAGGAAGAAGGTGGAGAGATTTTGAGAGAGAAAATGGAAATGTAAGTTGTTTGGTAGGAGAGAAAAGAGAAAGGAAGAGAAAATGAAGTAGAAAATAATACATGTGGGTCCCACCATTTTTCTTCTTTCCACAAGTGGACAGAAAATGAGATGAAAAATGAGAACAACTAATTAAAGTAAACAAAGTTACTAAACTACTATTTTCTCCATCAACATCCAAACAAAAAATTTAAGGGTATAAAAGTAATTTATGAGTAAATTTTTTTATTTCCTCTCAATTTAACTTTCAATACCAAACAAGTGAAGGTAAATTCATTTTCTTTCTATCTTCTCATACCAAATAACATAAAAGAAAATCAATTTTTTTCCATTATTGCTATTTTCCATCAATTCCATATTTCATTTATATCATATTTTCTTTCATTCCTACTAAACATAGTATTAGTGTCCTCTCCTCCTCCACAATGCCTATAAAACCAATCAACTTTTGCTAAATGAAGCAATCAACTTATCTACCAATAAAATGGTCAAAGACTTAAACTTTTGAGAGATTTTCTGTTATGCTGACGTATCGGTAAATTAAATTTTTTTAACGGTTAGATTTATAGATTTTTTAAATTTTATGTGATTTTTTACATATTTAAATATTAAAAAATCTGACCTACTGTCCTTAAATTTTTTACCCATTCACAATTCGAGTTTCATCGTCTACCATTGACCTCATACGTGACCTTTTTTTTTGCCTTTCTTCCTCTTTCCCCCCATTTTCCGCCATCCTCTAATGCATTGACGTTTCATGCGTAGATGTTTGAAACAGGGCGAGTATACATTGGACGCGCGTCTATCAAATCATGGGTCACCACAGCTTCTTTGGATGTATTTTATTTGAGACCAACATTATTTTAGGCTGCTTGCTTATAAATGAATGAATACAAATTCAATGGGACATTGCACTTGGATTGACACTCAAATTTTGACACATGGCAAATGTGCATTGCCTTAATAGAGTAGGTCTATAGAAATTAGACAACAAACATAGTTAGTAAAAGCAATTTCATTTTACCTTTAAATTACTACGATGCAGATAATAATAATTTTGTGGTTAATTTTATGAAGTTTTATGACAGAAAATAAGTACGTACCTCTTGCTTTTTTTGAAACCTCTGGTGTGTTGAGAATGTTATTTTAAAAGTATGAGATATAATAAAAAATATTATTATTTATTTAATAAAAGATAGATTTCATTTATTGTGCATGTAATATTAAATATTTTTTTTTATAAATATGATTAAAAATTTCACGATTATTTATATGATCTCAAATATTGTATATAAGTATTATATACTAGAAGATAATATTTAAAGATAATAATCGAAATGAGTTCATGCTGAAGTTAATTAAAGTTTGAAATCTTTAACTAAAATACACGTCATTTTCATTAAGAACGGAATGAGTTTATCCCCATCGTTGGTATGGAGAGATATTAAGGGAGTTTATTTGACGTAATAAGATTATGTAGGACTGGGACAAGATACCATATGAATTTTTAATAATTTTCGTTAAAAATATAAATTTTAATTGAATCTATTGATGGTCATATATAAACTGATCTTAATTTTAAGTTATTAGCATACTCTTTTATAGATTCGTGTCTTTTGACTTTCTTAATATGAATTTCGAGATTATTAAATTTTATTATCATATTTTTAGATTAATTAGATTAATTTATTCACATATAAATTAATATAATCTACGGTGCTTATCAAAAGTTTTATAAAAAATTTGTTTGAAATGGATCCAAATTATCACGCTTCGGCACCACAAGCGTTTCGGAAACCAACATGGTGGACCTTTTGCCATTTTGGAAACC
Source organism: Morus notabilis (assembly GCF_000414095.1). Lineage (NCBI taxonomy): Eukaryota > Viridiplantae > Streptophyta > Magnoliopsida > Rosales > Moraceae > Morus > Morus notabilis. Next base: position 237,695 of record NW_010361298.1, on the reverse strand, counting down.
TCCGGTGGCCAAACACCTGGTTCATGGATCGTCCGGGAGTTTGCGGCTCGAAATCCGACAAGTATCCAATAGTTGGCCCCCTCAGTCAATGATGCAGTGACTATCAAATTACAATAAACTATATATTATTGAGTAGCATTATTAATTTCCGTTTCATATGAAACAAGTATGAAATTAGTTCTGTTTGTATTTACTATTATTATTATTATTATTATTATTTTGTTTGAAAAGGTACGTACTTTCATTCAAAGTTCGCCAATCATAAACAGTAGTAGAAAAATAGTGGACTTTTAGTTCATAGATTTATAATTATAATTCAGAATTATTCTCGTTTTACGTGTATTTTTTGTGAAAAAAAATACTATAACGAACCACGAACCATTATTCAAACCATGGCACAAATCTTCCTTCTAAACTCACTATAATTACGACAGTGAGTAGCCTATAGATCAGTAAATTCGCAGAGGATTAGTCTTAATTAAAAATGTTATCAATTTTACAAAACACCAATATAAAGAGAAGTGGTTTTGGGAATTTAAAATATATTAAGAAAAATTAAATAATAATTTAAAGAAAATAATTCTTAAAAATAAGTAAAAGAAACAATCAATGATAAAAACCGGTTAAATGATCAATCTTCACCTCTAGACAACGAAATTATGATAAACAAATAGTACTATTTTTAATTTTCTATAAAAACCATCAACCGTAAGTAACAATAAACTCTGCTACCTTAATATTTTCTTAATTCGTCATTAAATAACTCAAGCTATTTATTTAATTCTCTTTCCTTCAAATAACCTAGAACAAACTCTCTAAATTGAATTTAATGGAAGCATTGATAAGAAAGATAGTTGGGTCTATTCAACATAAATTATGTTCGACATGCAATCATACAAAAGCCTCCCACAATTATTGATCATAATTCGCTACTTTGGATTAAAAAATCAAAACAATTATAGATTAAGAATAGTATTTTCATGCATAAATGGTTGCACATCTAAATAAAACAAGAAAATAATTATCATGAGCAATTAAATTGGAAGAACATTAATGACTTCTATTGAGAAATTGGAAAATAACATCAAATCATTCAATCACAAAATCCATGTCTAGGGTTTTGAAATTACTCTTAGCTAAAAAAGAATTTACAACATAATTCTAAAGTTAAACAACGACAAATAATCTAAAAATATCCAGAGTTCAAAAGAAAGAACGAAAGAAGAAAAAGTCTTGATAAATCTTGAAGAACTCTTCACGCGAACAATTCTTCTTGAATTTTTTATAGAATTCTCCTTGCTTCTGTCTATTTTCTCTCTAAAAGGTGGCTGGAAAATTCCGAGAATAATGTGTACCAATTAGTCCTAAAATGACCAATTTATAGATTTTCTAAATTGGGGTCAAACTAGGTAAGTTCGAGATCAAATTAAGCTTAGAAACCCGAAGTTATTCGCGACGTAGTGCTTCAGCACTTGGTTGTATACAGCGCTGCGACGCTGTGGCAGTTTTTGGCCGGCGCCGCAGCACCACAGCGCCGCAGCACCATATGTTCCACCATGTGAAACATCCCCCCAGAGGAACATTATGATTATTGTAACTTAACGCCCATAAAGTTACAGATAATTATGTACTTCTATTGAATTCAAATTATGAATTAGAGAAATTAATAGCGATTTAGAAAAGACCCTTTCTAATTACACATCCACATAATTTTAAATGATTAGTTTTTTTTTTCTACACACTCCTATTATTTTAAAATTATTCATAATTATTTTCATTAAATTATTAAGGATAGTTTTATTTACACCTTTTTTTTTCTCTTCACGACCCACCTCTTTACTCTCCACACCCCCTTCCTTACATAAACTAATTTATCACCTTAGTATTATATCTTCTTTTTTTTTGTTAAAACTTTAGGAATAGAGAGATTTTTTATTTTTTTATTTCAATAGGGAAACAAAAAAATGAAAAAAATAAATGAAAAGTTAAATGAAAAAAAAAATAAAAATGTGAGTTGAGTTGCATTATATTCAATGTTGATTCGATACTTGATAGCAGACAAAAGTCTAGTAATATACTACCTCATGAGGACAAGCAACATTATAAAAAAAAAAAAAAGAATCAAAAGGAAAAACCCCATTGTCTTGCATTATAAAATATAGAAACAAAAGGTGAAACGATTAGCTCAAAAAATGATTAGCAAACAAATATGAACACAAAACAAAGCCAAACAGTACCAAAAAAAATCTTCATATAACAAATAGTAAAGAAAATTGAACTACCTTCATGTAATTTTTTAGAATAGTCATTAACAAGTAAAAATTATTTGCTATGTATTTGTGAAATAAAAATAGTTCATAATTTAGGAATATAATATATGGGGTGTGTGACGAGAAAAATAAAATTTAATTATATAATTAAATCTATTGTCCATTTTTATTATTTTATTTAATAGCCTTTTTTTAATTAAATTTTTTTTATTTCCATATATATATATATATATATATATATGTGCGCGTGTGTGTGATGAATACTCTCGATACTTTACCATAGTAAGAAAATTTAAATCATTATCCTATACTCACAGAAAAAAAGGGGGAAACTAATAATTAATGACGTACATATTTTCCTCTACATGTTGATTCTTTAAGATTTGAAAATTTAATGCAGTGATTTCTCCTTCCCTCCCATCCAACTTATAAATAGTACTGGAATGTGCCAGACAAATACACCACAACCCATTAGCCTCAACTATTTCCTGCACCATCTCAAAAAAAAAAAAAACAAAAATCAAATAATGAAGAGCTCTTTAATTTCAGCCATTCTGTTGCTTTTTCTTGTTTTAATTGCAGCAGGTAGTATAAATCCATTCCTCCTTGCACAAAGTCTTTTTTTATATATTTTTCAGTATGTTATTATATTAATAAGTTAAATTTTTTATCCGTTAAATATGCATAAAATCACATAAAAACATGATCTATCGATACTCTAGAGGTACATAGTATTTCTGTTTTTCTTGTAGTGATCGATGTAGAAAATCTGTACAGGATAATATATATGTGTGCCTGCGTGTAGAGATATGGTTTTGATGATGATGATGATATGATTGCAGGCAGCGTTTCAGCGCAGACTTGCCCGAAAACGCTGTATGATGTGGGACCAGATTGCAAGGACGACATGTGTACGCGCAAATGCACCATCGCCTACGGAGCAAACAGCAAATATGGCGCCTGTCATATGAACACACCCGGGGACTTCTTTTGCATCTGCTACTTAATCCATTGTAATTGATTTTCATATTCTTATATTACAATTAAATTATCCTTTTCTGGTATTCCAAACACACGGACTTTTGTTTTTCATGGAATACTTTATCATATTATCGACGAATAAATGACTCTTTACTTGAGTCTGCTATTTATATTATTCAAGGGGTTTGCTTAAATATATTTCTCTTGAGCAAATTTGGTCAAGATTAATTTGCTGTTAGTGGACACTTAAGGATTGTTTGGTTGAGAGATTCGTACCTAATTCGAATTATAGTTCATAATTCGTTATAGTGTTTTCTCTCATAAAAAAACACGTAAATCGAAAATAATTCTAATATCATGATTCTAATCTATTAACCAAACGTCTTCTTAACTTTTGATTATTTAGGGTTTATTTGGTATGAGAATTCAAACTAAAGTGATTTTAATCATAATTCTATAATCATAACTATGATTTTTGTGAGAGCTTTTAGCATAGCAAAACTGGAATTGAAAACTCGAATTGGTGAAATAAACGAGACCTAAGTGTATTTTGCACATTTGCCGTTGAAATTGTGGGGTTTTAACTTTTGATGATTTAGTAGTACATTTGACAACATTAACGTGGAGAAGTAAAAAAGAAGTGTATATGAAGGTCACATTTGATAAATTAATATCTGTGTATTGTAAGAAACTATATTTAAGGAAAAAAATTCTCATGGTGTCAAATTAATTAAGAAAAAAGTATTTTGATAAATGTAATTAATTTAAAATATAAGATTATAAAAATAAAATAAAAAACGGAGGGGGGCGAAACCAACATGAAATGATGTGGATGGAATTTAGAGTATATATTCACGCCTACAATAAATACTTTGATATGAACAAATTAAAGTAGAAGCCATTCTGGCTGGCACTTATATTCTACTGGTGATGACTATAGACAATTCCCTTTAAGCTATTCATTTATTCAATTACATTTTTTTTAATAAATATTTAATTACATTTTTAATGGAATTAAAATTAATAAGTTCTTTCATAAATACTCTCGAATTATGTAGTCTATTTTAAAATGCCCATTAATTTTGTAAAATAGTTCAAAACATTCCCTGTCTATAGAAAATAGATCAAATCACTTCCTCTACCCACTTTCGTGTATAATGCTAACAGAATTGATGATGTGACATTTATTTTAAAAAATATTTAAAGTTAATTAAATTGGGAGAAAGATTGATTATTCCATAAAAAATGATAATTAAAACAATCTTAAATCATGATTAGGTTATTTTTTTTTTCCTGAAAAGTGAAAATGTTTAGTTTAATTTGATCTTTTTATATAATCTATATCTATATTATAGAAATGGATCGTCCGGGAGTTTGCGGCTCGAAATCCGACAAGTATCCAATAGTTGGCCCCCTCAGTCAATGATGCAGTGACTATCAAATTACAATAAACTATATATTATTGAGTAGCATTATTAATTTCCGTTTCATATGAAACAAGTATGAAATTAGTTCTGTTTGTATTTACTATTATTATTATTATTATTATTATTTTGTTTGAAAAGGTACGTACTTTCATTCAAAGTTCGCCAATCATAAACAGTAGTAGAAAAATAGTGGACTTTTAGTTCATAGATTTATAATTATAATTCAGAATTATTCTCGTTTTACGTGTATTTTTTGTGAAAAAAAATACTATAACGAACCACGAACCATTATTCAAACCATGGCACAAATCTTCCTTCTAAACTCACTATAATTACGACAGTGAGTAGCCTATAGATCAGTAAATTCGCAGAGGATTAGTCTTAATTAAAAATGTTATCAATTTTACAAAACACCAATATAAAGAGAAGTGGTTTTGGGAATTTAAAATATATTAAGAAAAATTAAATAATAATTTAAAGAAAATAATTCTTAAAAATAAGTAAAAGAAACAATCAATGATAAAAACCGGTTAAATGATCAATCTTCACCTCTAGACAACGAAATTATGATAAACAAATAGTACTATTTTTAATTTTCTATAAAAACCATCAACCGTAAGTAACAATAAACTCTGCTACCTTAATATTTTCTTAATTCGTCATTAAATAACTCAAGCTATTTATTTAATTCTCTTTCCTTCAAATAACCTAGAACAAACTCTCTAAATTGAATTTAATGGAAGCATTGATAAGAAAGATAGTTGGGTCTATTCAACATAAATTATGTTCGACATGCAATCATACAAAAGCCTCCCACAATTATTGATCATAATTCGCTACTTTGGATTAAAAAATCAAAACAATTATAGATTAAGAATAGTATTTTCATGCATAAATGGTTGCACATCTAAATAAAACAAGAAAATAATTATCATGAGCAATTAAATTGGAAGAACATTAATGACTTCTATTGAGAAATTGGAAAATAACATCAAATCATTCAATCACAAAATCCATGTCTAGGGTTTTGAAATTACTCTTAGCTAAAAAAGAATTTACAACATAATTCTAAAGTTAAACAACGACAAATAATCTAAAAATATCCAGAGTTCAAAAGAAAGAACGAAAGAAGAAAAAGTCTTGATAAATCTTGAAGAACTCTTCACGCGAACAATTCTTCTTGAATTTTTTATAGAATTCTCCTTGCTTCTGTCTATTTTCTCTCTAAAAGGTGGCTGGAAAATTCCGAGAATAATGTGTACCAATTAGTCCTAAAATGACCAATTTATAGATTTTCTAAATTGGGGTCAAACTAGGTAAGTTCGAGATCAAATTAAGCTTAGAAACCCGAAGTTATTCGCGACGTAGTGCTTCAGCACTTGGTTGTATACAGCGCTGCGACGCTGTGGCAGTTTTTGGCCGGCGCCGCAGCACCACAGCGCCGCAGCACCATATGTTCCACCATGTGAAACATCCCCCCAGAGGAACATTATGATTATTGTAACTTAACGCCCATAAAGTTACAGATAATTATGTACTTCTATTGAATTCAAATTATGAATTAGAGAAATTAATAGCGATTTAGAAAAGACCCTTTCTAATTACACATCCACATAATTTTAAATGATTAGTTTTTTTTTTCTACACACTCCTATTATTTTAAAATTATTCATAATTATTTTCATTAAATTATTAAGGATAGTTTTATTTACACCTTTTTTTTTCTCTTCACGACCCACCTCTTTACTCTCCACACCCCCTTCCTTACATAAACTAATTTATCACCTTAGTATTATATCTTCTTTTTTTTTGTTAAAACTTTAGGAGAGATTTTATTTTTTATTTTTTTATTTCAATAGGGAAACAAAAAAATGAAAAAAATAAATGAAAAGTTAAATGAAAAAAAAAATAAAAATGTGAGTTGAGTTGCATTATATTCAATGTTGATTCGATACTTGATAGCAGACAAAAGTCTAGTAATATACTACCTCATGAGGACAAGCAACATTATAAAAAAAAAAAAAAGAATCAAAAGGAAAAACCCCATTGTCTTGCATTATAAAATATAGAAACAAAAGGTGAAACGATTAGCTCAAAAAATGATTAGCAAACAAATATGAACACAAAACAAAGCCAAACAGTACCAAAAAAAATCTTCATATAACAAATAGTAAAGAAAATTGAACTACCTTCATGTAATTTTTTAGAATAGTCATTAACAAGTAAAAATTATTTGCTATGTATTTGTGAAATAAAAATAGTTCATAATTTAGGAATATAATATATGGGGTGTGTGACGAGAAAAATAAAATTTAATTATATAATTAAATCTATTGTCCATTTTTATTATTTTATTTAATAGCCTTTTTTTAATTAAATTTTTTTTATTTCCATATATATATATATATATATATATGTGCGCGTGTGTGTGATGAATACTCTCGATACTTTACCATAGTAAGAAAATTTAAATCATTATCCTATACTCACAGAAAAAAAGGGGGAAACTAATAATTAATGACGTACATATTTTCCTCTACATGTTGATTCTCATATATATATATATATATATATATGTGCGCGTGTGTGTGATGAATACTCTCGATACTTTACCATAGTAAGAAAATTTAAATCATTATCCTATACTCACAGAAAAAAAGGGGGAAACTAATAATTAATGACGTACATATTTTCCTCTACATGTTGATTCTTTAAGATTTGAAAATTTAATGCAGTGATTTCTCCTTCCCTCCCATCCAACTTATAAATAGTACTGGAATGTGCCAGACAAATACACCACAACCCATTAGCCTCAACTATTTCCTGCACCATCTCAAAAAAAAAAAAAACAAAAATCAAATAATGAAGAGCTCTTTAATTTCAGCCATTCTGTTGCTTTTTCTTGTTTTAATTGCAGCAGGTAGTATAAATCCATTCCTCCTTGCACAAAGTCTTTTTTTATATATTTTTCAGTATGTTATTATATTAATAAGTTAAATTTTTTATCCGTTAAATATGCATAAAATCACATAAAAACATGATCTATCGATACTCTAGAGGTACATAGTATTTCTGTTTTTCTTGTAGTGATCGATGTAGAAAATCTGTACAGGATAATATATATGTGTGCCTGCGTGTAGAGATATGGTTTTGATGATGATGATGATATGATTGCAGGCAGCGTTTCAGCGCAGACTTGCCCGAAAACGCTGTATGATGTGGGACCAGATTGCAAGGACGACATGTGTACGCGCAAATGCACCATCGCCTACGGAGCAAACAGCAAATATGGCGCCTGTCATATGAACACACCCGGGGACTTCTTTTGCATCTGCTACTTAATCCATTGTAATTGATTTTCATATTCTTATATTACAATTAAATTATCCTTTTCTGGTATTCCAAACACACGGACTTTTGTTTTTCATGGAATACTTTATCATATTATCGACGAATAAATGACTCTTTACTTGAGTCTGCTATTTATATTATTCAAGGGGTTTGCTTAAATATATTTCTCTTGAGCAAATTTGGTCAAGATTAATTTGCTGTTAGTGGACACTTAAGGATTGTTTGGTTGAGAGATTCGTACCTAATTCGAATTATAGTTCATAATTCGTTATAGTGTTTTCTCTCATAAAAAAACACGTAAATCGAAAATAATTCTAATATCATGATTCTAATCTATTAACCAAACGTCTTCTTAACTTTTGATTATTTAGGGTTTATTTGGTATGAGAATTCAAACTAAAGTGATTTTAATCATAATTCTATAATCATAACTATGATTTTTGTGAGAGCTTTTAGCATAGCAAAACTGGAATTGAAAACTCGAATTGGTGAAATAAACGAGACCTAAGTGTATTTTGCACATTTGCCGTTGAAATTGTGGGGTTTTAACTTTTGATGATTTAGTAGTACATTTGACAACATTAACGTGGAGAAGTAAAAAAGAAGTGTATATGAAGGTCACATTTGATAAATTAATATCTGTGTATTGTAAGAAACTATATTTAAGGAAAAAAATTCTCATGGTGTCAAATTAATTAAGAAAAAAGTATTTTGATAAATGTAATTAATTTAAAATATAAGATTATAAAAATAAAATAAAAAACGGAGGGGGGCGAAACCAACATGAAATGATGTGGATGGAATTTAGAGTATATATTCACGCCTACAATAAATACTTTGATATGAACAAATTAAAGTAGAAGCCATTCTGGCTGGCACTTATATTCTACTGGTGATGACTATAGACAATTCCCTTTAAGCTATTCATTTATTCAATTACATTTTTTTTAATAAATATTTAATTACATTTTTAATGGAATTAAAATTAATAAGTTCTTTCATAAATACTCTCGAATTATGTAGTCTATTTTAAAATGCCCATTAATTTTGTAAAATAGTTCAAAACATTCCCTGTCTATAGAAAATAGATCAAATCACTTCCTCTACCCACTTTCGTGTATAATGCTAACAGAATTGATGATGTGACATTTATTTTAAAAAATATTTAAAGTTAATTAAATTGGGAGAAAGATTGATTATTCCATAAAAAATGATAATTAAAACAATCTTAAATCATGATTAGGTTATTTTTTTTTTCCTGAAAAGTGAAAATGTTTAGTTTAATTTGATCTTTTTATATAATCTATATCTATATTATAGAAATGCCAAAGTGCTTCATTGTTTGAGCACTTTCGACCAAAACAACACCAATTTAGTCGAAAGTGCTCCTCCTTTCCTCTTTTTTTTTTTTCAAGTTCCTTCTCTTATTTTTTCTTGGATTTTTACCCTAAAATTTATTTACTTTTTATTTTAGTCCTTTTTATTTTTTACTGAAACTTTATTTTATTTTTTGTTTTGGTTTCTTTTTCTCTAAAATTTATTTATTTTTTAATTCTGGTCATTTTTTGACCCCTAACTTTATTTTTTTTTGGTCCCTTAGTCTTAAAACTTATTTTTTTTTTTCATTTTAGTCCCTTTTAACCCTTTTTTTGTCGTCAAATTTTTTTTTTCATTTTTTTCTTTTTACGATTTTATATTCAAATTTCACATACTTTTAATAATACTATGGTAATTAAAATTTAACACTCAAATTCCTCTTTTGACCGAACTGAAACTCTCCTTTCACATGAGCAGTTGATTATAATATGTAAGGTTGTTGAGGTTGTTGTTAACTGAGGAACAAGTGTGTTTGGATTCCAGAGTGTTAACTGAGATAATGAGAGATCCAGAGAACCAATTCTTGGTGCCACCAAACTCAAAATATTATGTTGTGGATTCCGGTTACAGCAACACGCGAGGCTTTTTAGCATTATTTCGTAGTCAAATGTACCATATTCAACAGTTTAAAAACGGTGGCCAACCAACGGGATCATAAGAGTTATTCAATTATTATCACTCTTCACTGCGTAATTACATAGAGAGGTGTTTTGGGGTCTTGAAAGCAAGGTTTAAAATTCTTAGGCTTATGACCAATTATTGGATGCCAAGACAATCGCTTATACCAATTGCTTGTTGCGTGATCCACAATTTAATTAAGATGCACGCGTGAGATGATTCTCTATTTAGACAATATGATGTCCATTTGCCCTTAGAAGATATCGAGGGAGAACAAGAAGGGCAACATGGACAACAACAATGTATGGACGCATAAGAAGCAGAAACATCCGAAATGGGTGGTCGGCGAAAGCCAACTAATTGCATTTAGTGATAAGTGATTGTATTAGGACTTGTTCATTAGCACCCAAACGCAAAAAAAAACTCAAGTTATAACTTTATTTAGGTCATATTCTTTTGTAAAATTTGAGTTTGAACTTGAGTTTGAGACTAAAATTTGAGTTCAAGTTCTCTTTTTAACTCAAGTTAATGAACAATACTTTTACTATTCTTAAAAACGGTATAACTTTTTCATTTTAATTGCGATTGAGATAATTTTTTATGCGTTCACAATGAAGAGACGAATAAAACCCCACCTATATACTCTATTAAAATTTTCCATTACCATTGAGTTTTTATTAAAATACTATACAAATACAAATTTAAATTTTAATCAACCCAAACACAAACTCAAATAGATTCTCAATTCAAATCATAACTCAAAATGTATACATCCAAACACAAACTTAAATTAGAGTTCCAACTCAAACCATAAACCTTAACTCAAATTAAAATATGAATTCAAATCACTCTAACTTAAAAAATGTAAATGAACATGGCGTAATTTCTTTACTAAAAAAAAAAGGAAAAACCCACCTACATATCCTAAAGCTCTTTTTATTTACCCAAAGATAAAAAAAAAATATATATATTTCTTTTTTTTTTTCATGGTGGAATCTTTTGGAGTGTGTGACCATAATACATCTTATATCTTAATTTTGAAATGTTTAACATTAAATAACTTTTTTCAAATATGTGATTCCGTAAGTAATATTTTTGTAAATATGGTCATCCTAACTATTTTTCTCTAATTTCTCTTTTGAAATATTTTATAAAATATGACCTACCCAAACAATTTTTTCCCTTCAAATACTTCCAATTACTTTTTTCCATAAGTACCCAATAAATAATTCAATGGATAATTTATAACAATAAAAACCTATTATTATCTTTAGATATGCTTTACTAAAATAATTTTTTTACTAAAGTCAACACTTAAAATAAATAATAAATAAAAAAACCTAAACTTTTAAAAGGAATTTTACATTTCCATATTAAAAAAAAGTTAAAATACTTATGCCAACTAGAATAATTAAAGGATTAAATTGCTAATGACCGTAAAACAATAAATTAGTATAGTTAACTGAGAAGAGATATTGGGAAAGGGAAAAAATGAAATTCCAAAAAAATATATATATAGTAAACCCCTCGACAGTTTTCTGATTACATTTTCCTCTTTCGCCCAGTTTCTCGGCAACGCACTCCCGACCGTCGCCTAGGGTTTCGTGCTGGTGAATTGTCCACTCCGGCGATGGACTCCGAGGACGATATGCACGACGCTAACGACATGGAGTCCGTCGACGAGGACGACGAGGGCTTCTACAGCGACGAAATGGGCTTCGACTACTACTGCAGCGACGACGACGCCGACGTCGACTACGTGGTCGAGGACGACTCCGAGGACTTCGAGAGGATCCAGTCTCGTCGCCCCGAGGTGATTCCGATTCCTTTTTCTGCTCAATTTTTGCAAGTAGATGATCTTCTAGTTTGGTTCCCGAGAAAGCTTGAGAAAATTCAGGAAATTTACATGCTTGATGATCGCGAGCATTGCTATTTCGATTTACATTCTGAGTTTTATAAGTAAATGATTATGGAGATTTCAATTAGTTCTGTTTCTCTTGAATTAAGGGTTCTACACTGGTTTCTTAATCTAGAACCTTGGAATTTCAATTGTAAAAAAAAAAAAAAATGAGGAAGGATTTGAAGTTCTGTCTAGTTATTAAGAAGCTTGATCATTTGATATTTGATGAATTTAGATTTTTTGTGTTAGAGATCTTTGCTAGTGGCTGTGTATAGATATCTGATGTAAATTCAGAAACTTTACTTATGTATATGTGTGTTTGAATAGATGATCCCTAACAATGTGCTTATTCATTATTTATTTTGGATAAGAGGCGAACTTTCATATACAAAAGCAATACATTCTGACCAAATACTTGGCCAAAAGGACAATACGTTCTTAGAGCGGCCAAAAAGTAGAAGAAAAAACCCGTAAGCAGAAGCAGACCGTATAGAATTTGCGACCCGTAAACATTCTTCCAATCTAAAAGGATCAGAGAGAGTGGCTATCCTAAAAGTTTTGTCTGCCGATGCTCAAAGAGATGCTGATTATTTAACTCTTCCAAATTCTGTTCCTGTTTGAGACGTCTGCCGTTTCTTTCCATTCCATCCGAGTCACCACAAAGCAGCTAACACAATAATACACTTCCACAGTGGTTTTTTTTTTTATTTTATTTTATTTTTTCCCTTCAAATTCTTGTCACGTCGTAATGAAAACCTATCTGACATATGTATGGGTTAGGACGTAACACCAATAGATGAATTACAAAATTTAATTTTAAAATGGTCAATTTGAAAAATATTTGATTTGCTTCTTTTCGAGGAGTTCTAATATGTCAACAATCTCTTGTTTCTTTGACATGAAAAAAATTCAAGCAGTGCAATTTTCTATTAGTTTTAGTGCTCATTAGTAATTTCTTGGTTTATCAACCCCATTTTTTTTTTGTTTCCTCCAATTAAATGTCTGCTATCTATTTCAGAATAATTATATTATCTTGAAGGACTCAGACATAGAACAACGACAAGAGGATGACATTACAAGTGTATCAACTGTTCTTTCTATTTCACGAGATACTGCATGCATCTTACTCCGACATTGTAATTGGTAAACTACCGTTTTATGGCTGCTGATTTCTATAGTTCATATTCATGTGTTGTCTTGATTATGGATATATAGAGCACTATTATCTTGCCTCATTTATTATTTATTGTAGTTTGCAGTATTTCACATGATATTCTGCATTTCTTTTTTCAGAAGTTAAGAACTTCTGTAAAATCTAAAGTTTTTAACCAAGACCAAATGATAGTTCTCTCCATTACAAGATCTTGGTTTTAGGCATCACAGCTGGGACTTTATGATGCTACTACAATAACGTGGCATATCATTTCTGGCCTTGCAATTTCCATTTATTTGTTTTATATGATAAACTACTTCTCTCTCTTGTTCTCTCCTATGTTATTGTTTTAAAGAAAGTTTGGTCTCGCAGGAGTGTAAGTAAAGTGCATGAAGCGTGGTTTGCTGATGAAGAACGAGTAAGAAAAGCAGTTGGTTTATTGGAGGAGCCAGTCATTTGGTTTCCCAATTATAGAGAAGTAAGCTATCTAGATATTCATTGTGACTCTTTGGATCAGATGTTGTTGTTGTTATGTATGTGTTTGTTTGTTTGTTTTTTTTTTCTTCCTCCTCTCCATGCCATACATTGATCATGATATCCTTTGATTCCACCATAATCCATTCTGCAGCTTACTTGTGGCATCTGTTTTGAATCCTTTCCTCGTGGTAGAATTAAATCAGCTGCCTGTGGTCATCCTTTCTGTAGTGCTTGCTGGGCAGGTTTGTTTCACTTCTTTCTTTTGGATTTTAATTTGCTATATTTAATTCATTTGTTTGTTCTGCACTGATTCAGAATGCAGACCGGGTAAAATGCAAAATTTTTGGTGTTTTTGGTTGTTGCTCAAAATTTTGTTCATGTTATTTACTATATAATGCTTCTGTTATTCCTCTATTGTCCTCCCCAATTTGAGTGTTGTGCATAGATTCTAATTTTCTGTCCTTTTAAATGACAATGTCAATTTTAATTTTTGCACGTTTTGTTGGTATTGAGTTGCTGTTGATTCACATGATCTTTAGTAGCATTCACCTATTCTTTCTGCTATCATGCTTTTACCTCCCCGTTTATATTATATGCCAATTCCCCCTTCTTCCCGACCCCATTTTCTGTACCCCTTTTTTTTTAAGGAGCTCACATGTGTCTTTCTTCTGCCGTTCGTTACATATCATGATAGGCTACATCAGTACATCAATTAATGATGGTCCTGGATGTTTGCTGCTGAGGTGCCCGGATCCGTCTTGTGGCGCTGCTGTTGGTCGAGACATGATCAATTCGTTGGTTTCTGATGAAGATTTGAGGAAGTACTCTCGTTACCTTCATAGATCTTATATAGAAGACAACAAGAAGGTGAGTTAGATAGTTGCATCAACATTTGCATCTACAATTGTTGAGAACACCTCTTTTGTGCCTTTTTTACGTTGGGATATCAGCTTGTATTTGAATAGAAACCATATGTGATGGTTTTTATTTATGCTGTGCTGTTCAATAATTCCTATTTCTTTTCTGTGCAATAATTAGGCCTATATTTTATTTATTTTGTATGCATAAACGACGGAGAAAGCAATTTCTTGATGAAGTTAGCAGGGATGTCTTGTCCCATATTTGCATAACATCAAGTTCTTGTTCCAGCATACACTTATACAGTACGCTAATATGGCCAAAGTTCTTTACCGGTTAAAATTGAACTAAAAAGAAAAAAATTGATATGAGGTTATCTGAATTGAATGGTGGCATGTATCTGTTAATTCTGTCTCATGTTGTTTCTTTTCTTTTTCAATGTGTTGAAGTTCAACTCCCTAGTCTTTTGTTATCCAATGCTTAATCTTGTGCGTGTGTCATGTTTATAATCAACTTGCTCTTGACATTTTCTCTGTTTTTTTTTTTTTTGGGTCTCTCCCCCTATTGATATATATTTGGAACTTTTTTTTTTCTTTCTTTTCTGGCTGAAGCTATAATGTATATTTAATGATTACTGATTCATCTGTAATGGTGACTTTTTCAGTCATCTAGTTCGTTGGATGAATCCCACCTTCATTTCACTATCTATTTAATCTTTTTTTTTTTTTTTTGAATATTTTGATAGGAATACCTAATCTTTTCATTTTTTTCTGCCTGTAATCTAGACCAAGTGGTGTCCTGCACCGGGTTGTGATTATGCTGTAAATTTTGTTGGTGATAATGAAAACTATGATGTTTCATGCCTCTGTACTTACGGATTTTGCTGGAATGTAAGTATCTTAAAACTTTCCCCCTTTTCCCCTCTTTTTCGTTACTGTACAGTGTCAGTCACTATATTTTGTTGTACCTGTAGTGCACGGAGGAAGCTCATCGTCCGGTGGACTGTGTCACTGTAGCAAAGTGGATTTTGAAGAACAGTGCTGAGTCTGAAAACATGAACTGGTAATATTTGTTAGGGAAAATTCGTGAAATGAAGACTATAGAAGACAAATTTTAAAGAAGCATATTAGAGGTCCTGTGTCTGTTTTTGTTGTGTTCTATAACACTGTTGTGCTCTTCGTTTCCGAGTTCCATGTTGATTATCTATTCTAAACATGGTACTCTCCTAATATCAATTAGTATTGGGAGAATTCATTCTTGGTACTTGACATAGTGACTTCATTTTAGAAATGGCTTATTCATAACAGATTAAAAAGTAGTCGCCATAATAGAATATGTTGCTCGTGGATGTAAAGACTGAATTCTTTGGCCAGTTCCTGGTTGACTTGTCTTCCTAAGGAACATCAACTAGAAACATTACCAGCAGATAATGAGTGGGACTGAAAAATTGAATCATGGCAAATGCTAAGCCATACAATATAGTTCCAGAGACTCCAAAAGCTTTAAAAAAGACAGCAGCGGTACTACTGGAAATGATCATGTTACTTTGATATGAAAGTGTACAAATAGGTTTCTTGATTTTATTCAACAAAATAAGATATTATTCCTGCACTGATCAAGAAATTCAATTTTGAAGTTCAAAACCATTGATGAAAAGGACTGATGCTATCTTTGTTCCTTCTGTTTGAAGAAAGGATTACAAAGAATGAAAGAAAAAAGCTATGCAACTTGAGAAATAAAAAATTTACTTATCTTTTTCTTTTTTTATTTGAAAAAAAAACTTCTGAGTAGATTTGATGTGCAGTTCCTTGTTTTTTTTATTTTATTTTTAATTTTCAGGATACTTGCTAACTCCAAGCCATGTCCTAAGTGCAAGCGGCCTATCGAGAAAAACCAAGGGTGCATGCATATGACATGCACACCCCCATGTAAATTTGAATTTTGCTGGTGAGTTTGATATTCAGTAATATAGATTTATTGGCGAAGTTAATGTCCTGAATTTTATTTCTTGTTAATTATGAAAGTTTGCTGATACTGGATGAGAGCAATTTGTTTTGTTATTCTTAAGTAACTTGCTTGTTATTTAAATTTTTTATAACTACCCTAACTTCTTATTAATTTTTTTTGATAATCTGAATTAATACATGTGTGGGAAATGCTTTTTTCCAAATATGTGCAGGCTGTGTCTTGGAGCATGGGCAGATCATGGTGAGAGGACAGGTGGTTTCTATGCTTGTAACCGTTATGAAGCAGCTAAGCAAGAGGGAGCTGTACGGAATCTAATATTTTCTGTTTGAAATTTTAGATAATAATTAGCTGGGTTCTTGAACATTGTTGCTGTCTTTCTAGAATAACTATTTTTTGTTCTAAATTTCTTTTTGGTGCTTGTAGTACGATGAAGCGGAGAGAAGAAGAGAAATGGCCAAGAATTCTTTGGAGAGATACACTCATTATTATGAACGTTGGGCGAGCAATCAATTGGTATCCCCAAGTTTTTCCCTTTTTTTCCCCCATATTTTGTATACTATACCAGGGATTTAAATGATCACTTCCATTCCCTTTAAATGGCGTTATTTGTTTTTGCTTGAAAAATGGTGTTAGTTGCGTTAGGATTTTCATTTATTGGAGAGAGCATTTTTGTCATGATTTTTTTGGGGCTTTCATCATTTCATGCATGTTATGTATGTAACAGTTGTTAATATATAGTTCATGGTCCATGACAGCACACTCCCTGAAAAATTTTCTTCTTTACCCTCTTCCTAATTTTCGTTTTCATTGTATTTTGCCTTCAATAAGATGTTGAAAGCTGAGTTTTTTACTTTTTCTTTAAAGCTGTGCTTCAATAAGATATCATACCTTCCTTTATGCTTTGAGTTGATCTTAACATTTTTAAGGTAAAAACGCTGGAATTCTTGAAGAATAATGGACGGCGCAGATCGTGTGTCTAGTGTGTTTTTGTGTTTTTGAAATAATGCCTGTGCGTCCATTAATCCTATGTGAAATAAGTTATTTAGGCCGCGAGAAGGAGACTAAAATAGTTATACTTGTCCTGTAAAAGCTTATGGTGCTACTTCCACTTCAATCCACTTTTAAAAGTCTGTGTTCTTGTTTGGCAGTCGAGGCAGAAAGCACTTGCAGATTTGCATCTAATGCAAACTGTCCATGTAAGTACAAACTTCCATGCAAGTGTCTCCTAATCATTACACATCACAACCATGTGATTATGTTTGTGCTTTTTGGCTAAATGTTACCACCGGTTGCAAATAGCTGATTGATGGAATCTTGGGTTGTGTATTTCCCCCCAGATGGAGAAGCTCAGTGAGACACAAAGCCAACCTGAGTCACAGCTCAAGTTCATTACAGAGGCATGGCAACAGGTGAGTTATCAAGATTATTGTTATGATATATTGGATGAATTTCAGCCTGAATGGTCAGGTCTTCAGTTTACTCCCACAAGATCTGTGATTTGAACCACCTCATAGGCACCTGAATGACAAATGTCATAGTTTTCTACCTTTAAAAAATTGTAGGGTTTGGCGGAAGGCTCCAGTTTCTAACTCGGACTCACAAAGTGGGTTCGGGGGATTTTTGGGTATAAAAAAAAAAAAAAAAAGTACTATGGAACTTAATCAATGTTTTGTGTGTGTGTGTGTGTGTGTGTATTGTAATAAAGTTTTGCTGGAGTTAGAGCTATAGCCACCCTAATTAATCCAGTTGATCATACATTATTAAATCCAAATGATGATTTCATAATCAATCATATAGGTGTGAAATGGTGTCTTTTCTGAAGTCAAATAGACCTTGAAGGTTTTAGCACATCCTTCTTCTATCATGTAAATATAGGGTGATGACCAATGGAAAGAGTTTAAAAATAGATTCATGAGCTATGGAATCGGATAAATGTCTGTATCGAACAGAGGGGGCAGCTCATATAAGTGCAGCACACTTGGGACTTTATTATGATTTCTATAATATTTGTTTTGATTAGCAGTAGAGATGATATGGGTAAATAATTAGAGTAAGGCCCCTTCTTTTTGTTCTTGGGATGGAATTTTTATCACATGTATGTGCCTGGCATGCCTCTGGGATGTCTTTTTTTGGCATTGAATTTTTATCACATGGAATTTTTTCCTCTCTTCTCTCATTGGTTCTACATCTGCGTAAAAACCATTTTGTCAGGGCTAAATGCCTTTCTTTGTTAAAGTAGGATGTGATTATGGGAACTAGTGGGAATTCATTTATTCATTCATTTATTTGTGAAGGAGGGAAATAGCATATTTAATAGGATGTTTAGTAAAGTATAGCATATTTTTTTAAAATAGTAGATTATATCATAATTTGATATTTTAAGATTTAAACATTATTAAAAAGCCAAAAATACCCTTAAGCTTCCCACACCTCTTCTTCTCCCTATAGTCAAGTCAACCATGGCCTGCTCCGGCGACCGGCGGCCATTTTTCGATGACCATTTTCTAGCATCCGGAGACATTTTTTCGGCGGTTGGCCCTGGCGACCGGTAAATACCATATATACTGGTAAATACCATATTTACCATATTTATTTGAAAATTCGGCGACCGGCTCTAGTGACTGGTAAATACTGTATTTATCGGTAAATACAATATTACTGGTAAATACCATATTTACCATATTTATCCTAAAATTCGGCGCACCAGCTCTGGCGACTGGTAAATACACAGTATTTACCAGTAAATACCATATTTACCATATTTATTTGAAAATCTAGCCACCAACACTGACATCCGGTAAATACCGAATTTACTCTTAAATATCATATTATTGCGAAAATCCGGCCACCGACTTCGGCGACCGTTAAATGCCATATTTACTGGTCGTATTTACTAGTAAATATAGTATTTACCAGATTGGGAATCAGATTCAGTGAAGTATTTATTAGTAAATACAATATTTACCATATTCAAACTTAAATTCAGTGAAGTATAAATACAGTATTTACCATATTCAAACTCGAATTCAGATAAGTATTTACTGGTAAATACAACATTTACCAGGTTTGAAATTGGATTTAGTGATGTATTTATCTGAAAATACAATATTTACTCAAAACTCAAAAGTAATAAACAAAATTCACAAACAGCTAGAATCACCAAAAATTACTTGGAAAAAAATACAATGCCCAAAATATACAAACACATAAATAAAAAACAAAAGAAAAAGGTTGTTGGTGGTCGACTGGATCTGGTCTGGCTTGAAGGTGGCAATTCGTCTTGCCAGATTTGGTTCCCGAAAAAGGTGGTGATCTCCTCCATTGTCACCGGACCTTGGTCAGAGTTGGAGGCGATTTTGTAGAGATCAACAGCAAGAAAGCGTTCTAAAAGAGAGAGCGAGAGAGAGATAGAGAAAAAGAGAGACCTGGGATGAAGAGAGAGAAAGCAGATCAGCTGACGACAGTCGCTCTTGACGGCGCCAGAGAAGACAAGCGCTCGACTTCGCGATCATCGGCAACATTCCTGGTGATCATGGCGATCTCCTCTGCCGGATCTGGTTTGAGGTCCCACCGGAGAGAGTGCAGACGATTGGCGGCGTCGACTTCATTGCCAAAGCAAAAGCCGAAGTTTTCCAGCATTGATGGCTGCCCTCCAATATTTCTGAGCTGACGTTTGCCGAGAAGATGTTCAAGGAGAAAACTCAAGAGGCGCTGCCTGAATTTCTAAGCCGACGTTCACTGAGAGGACGTCGCGATTTGAAACGCACAATTTGGAAGTCACCGCCGGAGATCGTTGAAGTCGTTGAGAGAGAGAGAGAGAGAGAGGCGCTGCCTGAATTTCTCTGCCGATGTTCACCGAGAGGACGTCGCGATCTGAAACGCACGATTTGGAAGTCGCTCGTTGAAGTTGTCGAGAGAGAGAGAGAGAGAGAGAGAGAGAGAGAGAGAGAGAGAGAGAGAGAGAGAGAGAGAGAGAGAGAGAGAGAGAGAGAGAGAGAGAGAGAGAGAGAGAGAGAGAGAGAGAGAGAGAGAGAGAGAGAGAGAGAGAGAGAGAGAGAGAGAGAGAGAATGAAATGGCTGGTGAGAGAGAGTATTGCAAAACCCTAAAAGAAAGGGTAAATTTTTAAAAGATTAATTTACTTTAAAATATAAAAATTAAACATATGCTATAATTTACTAACATTTAAAAAAAATGCTATTTACTTTAAACATAGATATAAAATATGCTATATTGTGTATTTTCCCATTTATTTTTATTTGTGCGGAAGGATGCCTGGTGTGGTGAGCAATCTTCCTCCATCACTTTTCCTGGTTGTTCAGGCTGCCTAATGTTCAATCTGCCTCTATGCCAATATTTGTTCGCTCTCTTGACAATTGTTGTAATTTGAAATTTGGTTAGACGGAATTCAAATGATGTAGTTGGAGGATTTGAACTCTTTTCTCCTGGCTCAGGAGAAATTTTTTTTTCTGAAGCATCTATTCTGGACAAAAGATTAGTCATGTGATCCTCCTTGTAAATCCTTTTTTGGAATGGGGTTAAGGTGTTTGCTGGTTTGGTTTTCCATAAGAGGCTTGATACGTGTGAAAGGGTTCAAAGAAATCAATGGATCACCTGGTGTGATTTGTGTAAAATGCAGAGGAATCAATTGATCACCTGTTTCTCCATTGTTCTGTGGTTAGGATCCTGTGGAATAAAGTTTCCCGCGAAGCTGGTTTTATATGGTTGTTTCCTGCTCAATGTAATTTAATGTTTTTGGAGAAACCCATCAGTTTTGCATCAAGTGATGGCTAACGTGGAAGAGTGTTGTAATTTCTCTGATTTGGACGGTTTCGATTTTGAGGATGGACGCTTTTCATTTCAATTTTATTTATTTATTTTCCCATTTATTGTTCGGAAAAAAGGAATATGTGAAATACTTACAGGATGCATTAGCTCAATGTAATTTAATGTTTTTGGAGAAACCCATCAGTTTTGCATCAAGTGATGGCTAACGTGGAAGAGTGTTGTAATTTCTCTGATTTGGACGGTTTCGATTTTGAGGATGGACGCTTTTCATTTCAATTTTATTTATTTATTTTCCCATTTATTGTTCGGAAAAAAGGAATATGTGAAATACTTACAGGATGCATTAAGTCAATTCAATAATGCATTAAGTCAATTCAATAATGCATTACATTAATTATATTCATTTACTAAATATATATATATATTATTTTCTTTTTGAAATCTGATTTCAATTTATTAAGTTTTATTATTTTCTTTTTTATTTTTTTGTAATATTAATATATTTGATTGTATGTGTGGGGGTGGGGGGGTTTGATTGTATGTGTTTGTCACTTTTCAATTTTTAGTTTTCTTTCATTTTCATTTTTTGTTTTTTATTTTTTTGTCAGTTTTGTTTCTTTTGTGAGGACCTGTTGTCCTCGATCCCTTTGTAATTGATTTTTTTTTTTCTTTTTTTTTTTTCAATAAAAGACTGTTACGATCCCTTTGTAATTTTGTAATAACCTGTCACAATTTTCTTGGGAGATGTTTACTTTATCGGTGTGTTTCAATCTAACCCCGCCTTTTAAATCTGTAAATCTCCAACTATATTATGATAACACGACCTTCGTTTTCTTTTCTAAGTAATCCTAAATAAAATTGTAAACACATTTTCTCGGGCATTATGATGAAATTGTGTTCCATTTTTATAATCAATCCTGAAATAATCATATGGTGCCCCTTTTGCCCTTTCGCAGATAGTTGAATGTAGAAGAGTGCTGAAGTGGACCTATGCATATGGGTTCTACCTACCCGAGCATGAGCATGCCAAGAGACAGTTTTTTGAGTATTTGCAAGGTATAAATATCTATGGACTATTCTTTCAAAACTGTAACTGAATCGGAATATGGTGCTTGACTGCCCTTCCTGTGAGCGCAGGTGAGGCAGAGTCTGGTTTGGAGAGGCTTCATCAATGTGCAGAGAAGGAACTACAACAGTTCTTAACTGCTGATGGTCCATTGAAAGAATTCAATGACTTTCGTACAAAGCTAGCTGGACTTACGAGGTATGTACCATCTACAAATCATGCTATGTTTAAATATATTTTGATTTTCTTTGTAAACTGTGAATTTCCTTTCTCTCTAGAAAAAGGATGGGACCCTATGGATATCAAAATTAGTTTGGGGGTGTTGACGTGATTAGTTTCGGTGTCACTGTAATATTAGTAAAATACATGGGGCGTCACTGTAATAAGCCCTAGTATTTGTAATGGGGTTTTCAGGGATTGAACTCTGAATTTTCTCCTCAGTTTCGCTAAGCTTTGATCTTCAACATGTAAACTCTTTTGCCTTGGTGTTGGTAACGAGGGCAGAATGATCTTAAGTGAGTTCATTTATTGTTCTCATGTCAAATTCATGTCTCAAAATAAGTGACTTGTTTGCCACCTCCGCAATTCCTAGACCAGCCACAGCTGATCTGTAAGCAAACTGCTGCGACAAATCTAGTTGGGCCCATGTATTATTGACAAGCTAGGCTCTGCCATGCACCACCAACGCAGCCACATCGAGTAATTTCTATTGTGGTGGTTAATCACTATAGAATTGAATTAATACATTATAGAACAAGTTGAAGATGAGGGAGAATTACTTTTGAGACTGTTAGAATTTACGCTTTCAATGGCTCTGGAGAATTGCAAATGTCTTTGTTAGGGGTATTGTTTCCATCTAGTTTAGCCTAATTTACTGACTTTGACTGCCCAAAATCTAACCTAAATATGTGGGTGTCTAACACTTGTTATTTCTTCGAGATGTGTCATCCCATTTTGATGCAGTCTGCTTGGGAAGGTTGTCTTACTGTATTGCATTTCAAAGGAGTTCAACTAATTAAATGATTTTGGAATTGGGATTTTTTATTACAGTACCCATTGCTTTGATTTGTTGATTTTCATGCTTTCTTTTGCTGAGAATTTGTTTCCACATTCTTAACAATTTTGCAATGATTTTGGTAGTCCTGGTTTTTTTCAGAATGTGTATGCATTTCTTTTCCAATGGCATGCCATCAACAGTTAAATCCTTTATGCAACAGGGTGACAAAAAATTACTTCGAGAACCTAGTTAGGGCATTAGAGAATGGCCTATCAGATGTGGACTCCCAAGGGGCTTGCAGCGGAACGACGAGCTCAAAGAACATAGCTGGATCCAGCAAAGGGAAAGGTGGTAGGGGAAAGGGAACCAGTCGAACTGGTGGGTCGAGCAAAAATGTAGACAATTTGGGTGCAGGCTTTTGGTCCTGTGATTACTGTACATTTTCCAATACAAAGCCTGCGACGACATGCGCAGCGTGCCAGCAACGCCGATAGGGTATCTTCTCATAAAATGGTTAAACAATTGGATACCAAAAAAAAAAAAAAAAAAAAAAAAGGAAGATACCTTAAAAAAGGACCCTCCTTTGAAGTTTGCACAGGAGTTTGATGGATCCTTGGTGTCCAAGTCCATGTTGTCATGTGTGAGTGAGGTAAAGAAACAATTACGGGAAGAGACGTTGGCCTCTTTTGTGATCATGCGTGTTGGTGTGGACACCATATTAGCATTCTGTTCTGTGTATAGTGAAACACGTCTGTGTACCATGATCTGTGGATTGGGTTTGTGCAAACCAGCTTTTCGTTTTGTTTATATTATAAATGTATCATATGTCATCGATTGCCTGAAGTTAATGCAAATTTACTTGTTCCCCATATTCACTTACACTAACAGACTGCATGAGAAATTTAGTCATGCTTGTTCCATAGCGCAAGTTGAGTGTTTAAATTGACAGAAGTGGCTGGAATTCAATTTACAACTCTATTACAAGCACACTCAAACAAAACTAGATATGCAATTTTTTCGATGGAGGGTATTTCTGAATTCTGATCAGATGCCTTTACGCTTCAATTGTAAGCTTCATTAGCAATAAGATTCATGCTTAAAGTTTAAGAAAATGAGAAATGTGAAAATAATTTTTAATCATTTTCTATTTTCTTCACAAAAATTATTTTTATTGTTTTTTGTTTTCGTTTTTGGTTTCAAAGCATTTGCAAATCAAACGCGAATTAGAAATCAGTCTCGTTGTCTCAAAAGACGTGCATAAACATTCTTAAAATCAAATGAAATCATACCAAATGCGTACATTGTCGTCAATGCATTAGCTCATCTCAATTCTCTATTGAAGAATGAACCTTGCAAAATCATTCACATAAAAAACCCTTGTACAATATGTTATCTTACTATACATATATATATTTTTTAGCTTCCTTTACGATGCATTCTAAAATTTTGACCCACTGGTGGAGCAACTGTTTTTTACTGTTAGATTAATTTTTCAACGGTCAGATCTACAGTAGGAGCAGTTTTATGTGGCGCATTATAAATTTTTATACGGACTTGCACATATCTAATTGTTAAAATTTTAATCTAACAGTAAAAAAACTTTCTCCATCGGTGGGTCACGAATGAGAGATGCACTGTAAAGTTCTTATTTTTAATTTTTTTAAAGCGAAGAGTTAATTGCCAAAAGTTTTATTTGTTACAAAATGGATCGTCAACCGTTAAAAACTCAAATACTTAAATGTTCAAAATTTCTAATTAAATTTATTTTTAGTTCCTAAACTATAGGTCAAATCTCATTATGCATTAATGTCTTTTAAAACATCCCAAAATGAATCTTCAATCTATTAAATTGTCCCAAATTAATATTTTCGTTCATCCGACCCTTAAAAATCTCAATAAAAATATATACCAGTTTTCCTTTTCTTCCTAACACTCTCCTACTATAACATAGTTTTAATTCTTACTAACCACACATGGTCCTCACCAGTGGCGAAGCTAGAATTTTAATTCAGGAGGGTCTACACTAAAAACGTAAAAAATACTAATAAAATTAACTCCTAATATTTTTAGATGAACAGTATATATGTATAGACAATTGAACATACTTGAGTAATAAAGATTTTAACAAGTAAATTAGATAATAACAACTATTTAGGAGGTATATATGAGAAAATAGTAGCTGCAAGTGTCAGAAGAAGAAAAAAAGATCTTTAAGTATACATGGCACATTTGAATGAATACATATTACTTCAATAAGGGCAAATTAGAGAAAATGTGCGTGTGAGAAAGTCATAATTGAGAGTGTTGTTTGAAAAAAATTCTTAAGTAGGGACACATTTAGAGAAAAAATATTTTAATGTGTCATTTTTTATATAGCTTAGATTATATCCAGAAATATTTTAGAAGAGACAAATTTGAAAGAAAATTGTTTTCATAAGAATAAATTAGAGAAAAAAAAAATCAGTTAGGTACAGTTAAAGTATAAGATTTAATAGGAAAAGATCAAAAGAACAATAAGAAATAAAATAATTTGAGATTGGATTTTGTGAGGATATATTTAAAATTTTTATTGATAAGAGGGCCATATATGAAATTTTTTTGAGAAAACATATACTAAAAATTAAATATAAAAAATTCAAGCCCCCTCCGCCACTGTTCTTTTCTTGTTAAGATTTGAATTTAAAAGAATGGATGGATGTGTGTAAATAGAGTGGCTCTGCTATATTTCACACTTAGAATAATACAAAACTAAAAGCAAGCTTATATACAAGAGTTTGTCTAACGGCCATATGCTACAGCCAACGGTTATAATAACAGTTCTGTTCATTTCACATTCAAATTTTATTATAATAAAAAATTTTTAAAAATAAATAAATTTAATTTTTTTATTATAATACAAAAATTTTATATAAAATTACATATAACTCGTATTAAAAACTCAGTATTAAATATTAATATCCTTCTCTGTTTTCTTTTTTTTTTCAACTGAACTCTGTCACAATTTAGCGGCTAATGACGTGGCACGACAAGTATGAGGCGGGCGCGGGTTTTTGAAAGAAACAAAAGTTTAGTGAGAGAAAGACTAGAGAGAGAGAGAGTAGTGAGAGAAAGACGAGAGAGAGAGAGAGAGAGATGAAAAGGCGAGGCCTGCAGTTGTTGGAGCAAATATTTGATCATCTGAATTCTCCTTCAACTCCTCCATCACTCACTCGCCAACTCCACGCTTATCTTCTCAAATCCAACAGTGCCCAACTCTCGACCACTACCAAACTCCTCTCTCTTTACGCCAACAACCTTTGTTTCTTCGAAGCCAACCTCGTCCTCGACTCCATTCCCAACCCAGACCTCTTCTGCTTCTCCACTCTCATCCACGCCTCTTCCAAACTCGGCCGCTTCTCCTTCTCTCTTCGCCTTTTCTCTCGCATGTTGTCTCGACAAATCTTTCCCGACGCTTTTCTCTTTCCCAGCCTTGTCAAGGCCTCTTCTGGATTACCCTCCTTGGAAGTTGGAAAACAGCTTCATTCCTTCGCATTCCTATTTGGGTTTTGCTCAGATTCCTTTGTTCAGTCGTCGTTACTTCATATGTACTTGAAATGTGATCACATTTGGGATGCGCGCAAACTGTTTGATGGAATGCCTCAACGAGATTTGGTCGCTTGGAGTGCTTTGATATCTGGGTATTCTTCCCGTGGGCTAGTGGAGGAGGCGAAGGGGCTTTTTTATGACATGGGGATGGGCGGTTTGGAGCCCAATGTGGTGACGTGGAATGGGATGATCTCGGGTTTTAGTCGTAGCGGCTCGTGTTCGGAGGCGGTTGATATGTTTCGGAGGATGCATTCAGAAGGCGTTCCTCCTGATGGGTCTAGTGTTTCTAGTGTTCTTCCTGCGATAGGGGACTTGGAGGACTTGAACGTGGGGATCCAGGTTCATGGTTATGTTGTCAAGAGGGGATTCGGGTCAGACAAATGCGTGACCAGCGCGCTTATTGACATGTACGGGAAGTCTTCTTGTGCGCTGGAGATGTCGCGAGTTTTCGTTGGAATGGAGGAAATTGATGTCGGCTCCTTCAATGCTTTTGTTACAGGCAATGATGTCTCATATTATGACCATACACCAATATGAGTGAATGAATGTTCATAAATCAAGAGTTTTATGTTCAAAATGAATGCTTTCATCCATACTGATATTTTTTTCTTTGATTACACAGGGCTCTCACGGAACGGTTTTGTTGAGGATGCATTGGAGGTATTCAGGAAATTCAAACGCCAACAACAAGCAATGCAACTGAATATCGTGTCGTGGACATCCGTGATAGCTTGTTGCTCTCAGAACGGGAAGGATATGGACGCGTTGGAACTCTTTAGGGAGATGCAGCTCGAGGGCTTTAAGCCTAATTCAGTCACAATCCCGTGCATGCTTCCTGCGTGTGGCAACATTGCGGCACTAACGTATGGGAAGGCGGCTCATTGTTTCTCTCTTCGAATGGGAATCTTTGACAACCTATATGTCGGTAGTGCGTTGATCGACATGTATGGGAATTGCGGGAAATTGCACTTGTCTCGGCTTTGTTTCGATCAATTGCCCGTGAGAAATTTAGTTTGCTGGAACGCCATTATGAGCGGATATGCAATGCACGGAAAGGCAAGAGAAACCATTGAGATATTCCAAATGATGCAGAAGAGTGGACAGAAACCCGATTTTATCAGTTTCACTTGTGTTCTATCCGCTTGCAGCCAGAATGGCCTAACAGATGAAGGGTGGCATTACTTTAGCAGCATGTCAAAAGAGCATGGTATAGAAGCGAGACTAGAACATTATGCCTGCATGGTGACGCTTCTTGGCCGCTCAGGAAAGCTTGAAGAGGCTTATTCACTGATCAATAAGATGCCCATGGAACCAGATGCTTGTGTTTGGGGGTCTTTACTAAGCTCTTGTAGAGTGCACAATAATGTTAGTTTAGGTGAGGTTGCCGCTGAAAAACTTTTTGAGTTAGAGCCGAGAAACCCGGGAAACTACGTTATTCTTTCGAATATTTATGGTTCGAAGGGTATGTGGAGCCAAGTAGATAGAGTGAGAGATATGATGAATCAGAAAGGTCTTAGAAAGAATCCTGGCTGCAGTTGGATTGAGGTGAAAAACGAAGTGCACATGCTTCTTGCAGGGGACAAATCACACCCGCAAAGAATCCAAATTATTGGAAAGCTAAATAAATTGAGTATGGAGATGAAGAATTCGGGTTATTTTCCCAACTTTACCTTTGTGCTGCAAGATGTTGAGGAACAGGACAAGGTGCATATTTTGTGCGGGCACAGTGAGAAGTTGGCAGTGGCATTCGGGCTGCTGAACACCCCTCCGGGATCTTCCTTGAGAGTAATTAAGAACCTGAGAATCTGTGGTGATTGTCATGTTGTTATAAAATTCATATCCAGCTTTGAACAGAGAGAAATTTTTGTCCGAGACACCAATCGCTTCCATCATTTCAAAGATGGACATTGTTCTTGTGGGGATTATTGGTGACTAATGACCCTGATTCCAGTCAGAGATTGCTGTCTCACAAAATGGAGTATTTCATGTCATGAAGCCGTACGTGCTGCACAATGTCGAGATGAGACAACTCAAGAGAAAGTACATGAGTGGCATTATGAAGGTGGTGGACCGAAACTTTGTGTGAATACTTCCATTACAAGATCAAAAGCACTAAAAATATCATAATAGCTCATGTTTTATTTTCGTAAATATATTACAATTTACAAAGCAAGAAAGGTTTCTAGTAAAACATTTGGAGATAAAATATGATAAAATAAAATAGTCCGAACTCCTATGCTCTTATCTTTTATGCCTAGCATTAGCTTTTAATTCTCATTTCTGATTTCCATCAACATTATTGTATTAGCTTGCTTCTATTGAATTGGAACCTTCCTACAATAGAACAACACACCCGTCAGTTGAAAATATACCACATTTTAAATAATTAGAGCTTATTCGTAAGCTTGTTGGGTCCTAAGATACTCCTGGCCATTTGGAACTAATGTGCATCTGAGTATGCAGTTGGAATAAGAACTTTGGTTTGCTTCTTGCAATTTTGTAGTTTATTGGGACTTTCATCTTAGTTATGCTAAAAGTTTTGTTCTTTTTTATCAGGCTACCGTATCCATTTGGGGCATCATTAATAGGATGCTCTCAGGAAGGAAGTTCAATCTACTACGAAGTTTGGACTTATTTCTTGCGAGTCACTACTCACTCTGGCACGGCTCATAAGTCTGCAAGGTAACAGACATGCCTTGGAAGGGCGTCGTTTGAAAAAGATGAGGAAGATATTTCAAAGGCATGCCTTAGAAGGGTGTAGTGACAAGTAAGGCCATCTTTTCATGTTAAATGAGGAACTAGAATAAATCATTAAATATGAAAGGAAAAAAAAGTTTTTGGTGCACATTATATTGTCAAAACCATTAATTCTTTATCCAAATTATTATTACGTATAACGATTTTGAGTTCCTGCTGTTTTTGAACCCGATTCAAATGCCTCATACCTATTGTTTTCTGTATTGTCGTTTGGCATTTGGAAGAAATTCTGAAACAAAGACAATAGAAGTAAAATCTGTCTTTCCTCTTCAAGAGAAAATCACTTATGTTCCTCTTGTATTGGACAGAAACTTGGTTGAAAAAGGATAAAAGTTTCACTCTACAAAAGTCCACTCATGAATCCAGTTGGTTCCTTCTCTGTGACATTTTCTTTTACGACGTTCGTTGTCTTCGGGAAGATCGAGGAAAATGTTTTAAGCAGCTGATATATATATTTTCAGGGTTCACAAGGGAGAAGACTTTAAACTCTTTGGCTGCAATGATTTGTCTTTGACTTTGAACATTTTGGAGCTAAGCGCATTTAGCAATGCTCTAGAGTATTGTCGAGAGCTCATTTTCCAGTCCGTGCCAGTTTTCATCATCACTTTGAACTCTTCATAACTTATTTTACCATCCTGTATGCAAAAATCAAAACAAATGAATGATGATCATCAAGGGAGTTGAATCCAATCGCACACTCTGATACTAATATTTGATCTTAGGATTGTGAAAACAATATGGCGATCGGAGCATTACCTTATCCAAGTCGACGTCAAAGAGGATGTCACGAATCACCTGATCATTGTTCGGATCGAGGTTGTCGTCAAGCAAGGCTTGTCTCAACTCTTCGAACTCGATATACCCACTTTGGTTCTTGTCAAAATAAGTGAAGGCCTGAGAGAGATGTTCATCTCTGCCTATCCTTTTCAAGTGAACTGAAGCTGTAACAAACTCTTCACAACTCAACGTGCCGTTTCCATCTGCATCCGCCTTTTGAACAGAAGACAAGGAAAAAGAAAATGTCAGGTGTGAGGGACATGGGACTGCTTCATAATGTTAAGAGATGCATTTATGTAATACATAATGTAAATATTAAAGGAAAATCACAAAATCCTCCCCTAGGTTTAAGTGAAATTAGATATTTAACCTTGGTACTCTTAAGAAAATTTTGAAAACAAACATCCCTTTCAACTATCAATCCCTTTAAATTTGAGTGGACTTAAATTTTAATTCACAAAATTAGACAAGATGCCAAGTTTATCTCGAAAATTCGTTTTCTTCAAAACTATTTCTAATCTTGTTTGACCGAGTCTTCGCATCGGGGTGGAATTCTCAAGTGATCAGCAATATGAGGGGTATTTTTGTAATTCTACAGAATTCAGGGCTCATGAACGAACGCTGTATGTTCCACTTGAACCCATGACTGGTTTTTATTTTTTTTAAATGAGCTTCAAATTTGTGGTGTGCTTATATTTTCAAAGGAGATTGGACAAGAGCATATGAGTCAAGATTCTGTCAAATGAATATGTTTTTTAGCTTCTGAAATTATGTGGGAGGAAAAAAAAAATGAAAGTCTGAATTAGAACAATAAACTCACTGCATCTATTAACATCTGCACATCAGGATCAGTAACACTGTGACCAATCAAATGAAATCCATCTCTGAGTTCTTCAAACGTCAAGTTCCCGTTTTTGTCAGTGTCCATCGTGTCGAAAATCCGTTTGATCCCATCTATTTGCTCTTCTGACAAGTTATCTGCCACCACCTAAAGCGAAGAGAGAAACCGTTAATTAACATTACACAATAACAGCGGAAGAAGAAATTAACGGGTTTCAAATTCTTACTCTAAGAACTCTCTTCTTAAATCTGTTCATCAATGAGAACTGCTTGATCCTTGTTCTGACATTTCCGCAGAGAGAAACGTCGGGGACATGATCCGTGTTGTGTATCCAAGGATGTTCTTTCGTTTTGTAACATGTAGGGAATAATAGACAGTGCACATCAGACGTCAGATAAAAAGAAGAAAATGCTGTTCACCAAAAGTTATATGTTTATTCTGATTTCTAGGTGCCTAGCTACATCAAAAATCAATCTTTCAGGCATTAAAGTCCTGATCGAATGACGGTTTCTTTTTGTTTTTCTACATAGAAACGTCGTAAGAAACGCGTACCAAGGACTTCTTCAACAGTCAACCTGCTGTAAGGATTAGGATCAAGCATACTCTTCACCAGATCTTTTGCTTTCTCAGAAACTTTTGGCCAAGGATCCCTCTCGAAATCAATGCTACCGCGGACAATTGCATGCGCAATGCCTTCCTCCGTTTCTGTACAAGTTAGGCCAAAACAGACAATATCATATCAAATATAGATGTGAGTCGTTATTAAAAGAGAGTTTTTAGAAACAAATAATTACCGGCCCAGAAAGGAGGAACTCCACATAGGAGGATGTAGAGGATAACCCCGGCACTCCAAACATCGACTTCCGGCCCATAATTTCGTCTTAGTACCTCCGGAGCCATGTAATATGGACTACCAACAATTTCACTAAATCTATCACCTAGCAAATGACATATTGTAAATAATTAGTAATTTATCATGAGCCAAATTGAAGGATACAGTTTAGCTAGAGTAATTTTGAAGGCATTTTCTTTTGGTCGAGGAAAATTTTACCGGATTTGAAGAATATGGAGAGGCCAAAATCAATTGCCTTGAGTTGGGAATTTTCACAGCCATCTTTGAACAGGAAATTCTCTGGTTTCAGGTCCCTATGTATCACTCCATGTTTATGGCAAACCTGTACATGTATGTCAAGTGTCCACATTCATATGAGAGATTTTTTTTTTTTTTTTTTTAAAGAAAATTTCTTTTAATTAAGGATTTTGATCCAGAATTTTTCTTTTTTTTCTGTAAAAACCCAGTTTTCATATTGTCCTCAACTTGTAATAAAAACTTTTTTTTTTATGTCAACTTCTAATTTTCGATATATCAGAATTTTTTTTTTCTCTTTAGACACCTAACAAAAAAACAAATTCCAAAAAAAAAAAAAAAAAAATCATCCAAGAATCAACAAATTAAATACCTTGCAAACTTCAAGCATGGTCTTGGTAATCCTTGCGGCGTCGCGTTCGGTGTAATGCCCTCGGCTGACGATCCGATCGAAGAGCTCGCCGCCTTCGCAAAGCTCCATTACGAGATAAACCGCCTCCTTGTCCTCATAAACCTCCTTGAATGCCACAATGTGCGGGTGCTCCGGCAGGTGCCGCATAATCCGCACCTCCCTCCGCACATCCTCGACGTCCACCTCCGTCCTCAGCTTGCTCTTCGATATCGTCTTGCACGCAAAGGCCTCGCCGGTGTCGACGGCGACGCACCGGTACGTGATCCCGAACTCTCCTCTGCCTAGTTCCTTCCCGAACAGGTACTTTGCGTAGACGTTGTCGCCGGTGGGGTCCTCGATGATGGAGATCGAGCGGAGGATGTTCCCCGAGTGGCGCATCAGCTTTCCGAGGTCGAACTCGGGGCCATCCACCGCGCCCCGCCGCTTATGGAGCCCGGTTTTGTCGGCCACCGACACGCAGCTTCCCATTTGGAAGGATTTAGTGAGAGAAAGAGAGTTTTTTTAGAGAGAGAAAATTGGAGGACTAATTTTGGGGGAGCAAAATGATTGATCATATTGTTGGGGAAGTTTTGTTTTGAAAAACAGTTAGATTGGAATTGGATCTAAGGCGTCCCGCCATTTTCTTGGGGTCGTTTGTTTGGTTACCGTTATGTCTTAACGTCAAGAAGTCTGTTGGGTGATACTCTCACATACGCATTAAAAAAGTCTTGGGATCCGTTACGTTTGTCTTAACGACGTCACAATGTCTTAGGTGAATATAAGATAATAATATTATATAACTTATAAAATACACCAACAAATAGATGAAAAGTGCTATTCTGATAAGGTCATCTTATCTGCCCTTGTACGCATAGCAAAACAAAAACAAAAACAAAAAAAAATGTGGGAAAATTACACTTTACCCTCTTTAGTTTTCTTTTTTGGGCACACACATTCCTATGCTTTTTATTTTTTTTTAATTTTTTAGAAAAATGAGAAAAATACCACTTAAAGTGTATATATGGGTTTGAATTTTTATACTTTACTTTTGATTAATTTCATGTGATTAAGTTATACTTTTATACTAATATCATGTGATTAAGTTAAGTTATACTTTTAACTTAATAGTATAAAAGTATAAAAGTTCAAGAGTAAAGTATAACTTAATCAAATAACAAAAAAAAAAAAAAAAACTAAACAACGTAAAAAACTAACCTAAGCTAAGAATCAACATATATATATATATATATAATTAGTCAGATTTATGACATATATTATTAACACAAAATAAATATAAGTTTGAGGAACAAATATAAACAGCTAAGATTATTAATAACCTAAGAAAAAACCCTCGTCTAACATTAGACATTAAACAAAACTAATATGTTCTAAGAATCAACATGCCCACAACAAAATTGTATTCTCTAAACATAGTTAACAACTAACAAAAGAAGAAATGCAAAAATTTAACAAAAGAAGAAATACAAAAAATCATACCTAAATATGAAGAGCAGAAGGCGGCTCAAGACGGCAGGCGGTGGAAGGCGGAAGCAAGGCAAGACGGCGAAGGTGGGAGAGAGAGAGAGAAAGATAGCGGATTCTTTGGGCAGAGGCAAGGCGAAGATGAAGGCAAGATATATATATATATATATATATATATATTGTTAGGATATCCTGGTTGAGTCCACATTGTTAAAGTATGGGCTTAGCATGTGGGTTTATAACCATTTGGGCACCCTCTCCCTACAAACTAGCTTTTGGGGATGAGTTCTACCCAAGGGTTATAACAATTGGTATCAGAGCATGCTCCTCCTCAGGCCCACGTTGCGGAAGGGGCGACCTGTGGAGGGGCGACCTGGAGAGGGGCGACCTGGAAAGGCCAGAGTGGGCCATCCAGAGTGGGCCGCCGTGGACGTCGGTATCGGAAGCGGG
>NW_010361298.1:182072-202988 GCF_000414095.1 Morus notabilis | reverse complement strand
GGCAAGATATATATATATATATATATATATATATATTGTTAGGATCCTGGTTGAGTCCACATTGTTAAAGTATGGGCTTAGCATGTGGGTTTATAACCATTTGGGCACCCTCTCCCTACAAACTAGCTTTTGGGGATGAGTTCTACCCAAGGGTTATAACAATTGGTATCAGAGCATGCTCCTCCTCAGGCCCACGTTGCGGAAGGGGCGACCTGTGGAGGGGCGACCTGGAGAGGGGCGACCTGGAAAGGCCAGAGTGGGCCATCCAGAGTGGGCCGCCGTGGACGTCGGTATCGGAAGCGTGGTGATATGTTAGGATCCTGGTTGAGTCTCACATTGCTAAAGTATGGGCTTAGCATGTGGGTTTATAACCATTTGGGCACCCTCTCCCTACAAGCTAGCTTTTGGGGATGATATATATATATATATATATATAGAGAGAGAGAGAGAGAGTGAGTGATCGGAAAGAGCCAAGTTCACGACGGTGAAAGAAGGGGCGACCGGCGACGAGGAGGCGATGACGAAGGCAAAGATGAGGTCAGAGAAGGGACAGCTGAGTTAGGACACACAGAGATGAACGACGGGACTAGGGTTTCTGAGAAGAAATGAGAGAGTTATGACAAAATGAGTCGAAAAAATTTAATTTTGGGCTTTGCGCTAATCTTTAGACAATGGTTTCTCATTAACCGTCGTATATCTTCTATCTTAGATGACAATGTTTTATAAAACCGTCATCTATAATTGCACGTAAAACTAAACCAGTTAGTATCAGAGTTGATAGAAGCCAATTTTTTTGAAAGCGATTATGAAGAGGAAGATCAACTTGTTAATTTTCATCGTGTTTCAGTTTTTGTCGAGAGCGATGAGGACGACGATCAACAAAATAATTGTTGCTTCTATATTTGATGAAGTTGAAGAACAAGAAGGCCAAAATATTATTTTTAGTCCAATTTTTGATGAAGTCAATGAAGATACGGAAGATTGTGTGTTAGTTTCCAATGCAATCATCATCATTGAAGAAAGTTTTTTGTGGCAGCATTTTAGCAAGTTTGAAAAATTAATCATTTGCTTCACAATTGGGTCATTCAAAATCCTCGAAAAAGATTGTTCCCTTTTCATACCACTTGAGGTTACTTTCAAATTCGAGAACTCGAATTCTTTCCACCCTGGAGAGAATAATTCAGTAGCATAATTGGAAGTATTTTTGGAATTGCAATAATCATTATCTAATGTTTAAATTAATATTAGATATTATTTGAATGTAAGATTATGTTGATTAGATATTCATATTTGGGCTTTATGATTTTAAGAAAGTAGTTCTCCTTACAACATCTATATTAGTTGTTTCAAATTTCAAATTTAAAATAGGATTAGGGTATTAGTTATACTATTTAAAGCTTATTTCTACTATTTTTTGAACAACAGTTTGTGATGATTAATAATACTTCTTTGAGTGTTATCTCAATATTCATATTATCTCGATATTTTATAAAATAAACAAGTGATTGACGCCTATTCTTTTAGTATTTGTGAGTGAATCAACATGTTTATAAAAGTTTTATTTCCGATATTCTTTGAGAATTAACAGATCTTAAGAATTTATCCTTTTCTTTTCTCATTTTCATGTGCTTTCGCTACGTCAGCATGAAATTCCTTGTTTAACAAATAAATCATTTTCCTGGACTTTTGACATGATTTGGTATTGCAGCAATTATGCCGACATTTTTTATTTTTTTATTTTATTTTTTTTTACGATCTTAGTTATCTAAGATATATCAGGTTCTCTACATTGAAGTTGTGCCATGTAGAAAATCAATTTACACAACAATCATGACAGAATTACATAAAAATATAAAAAGACGTTTGGTTCATAAATTAAAATCATGAGATTAGAATAATTTTCAATTTATGTGTATTTTTTATGAGAAAAAAATACTGTAATAACCCATGAATTATAATTTAAATCATGGTATAAATCTCCTTATCAAACGTCTCTTAATTCTGTCGAATTCTAATAAAAATCAAAACGCTCTATGAACGAAAAATCCCAAAGTGGGTCCTTATGTTGCGTTCTTCTCTCTTTGAATTGCCGCCCCCCAACCCCCAACTTTTTTTTCCCTCTATATTTATATAAGAGTATCTTTAAAAAATTGAATAAAGCACCTTCTAAAAAATTAAGGTCTCATTCGTTTCGCGGATTCAAATTTTTAATTTGAGTTGAGATGTGACATTTTCTGAGAACTTTTAACTGTAGCAGAAAAAGTTAGATGTAACATTTTCTGAGAGCTTTTAACTGTAAAAACTTAAAACTGAAAACTCAAA
The DNA here is from genome assembly GCF_000414095.1 of Morus notabilis. Classification (NCBI taxonomy): domain Eukaryota; kingdom Viridiplantae; phylum Streptophyta; class Magnoliopsida; order Rosales; family Moraceae; genus Morus; species Morus notabilis. Next base: position 200,666 of record NW_010361298.1, on the reverse strand, counting down.
TCGGTGAAATGAATAAGGTCTGAAACTATAATTTTATACTCTTTAAATTCTTACTGTAATTATTACCCCCTCTCACAAATTTTTTTGACTTCATCACTACGCCCATTTAATAGCGTAAGTGTTAGTAAGTAATAGTAATTTAAGTGCTATTTTTAGTTTTTATACTGTAAGAGTTTTATTTAAGGTCTCAAATTTACATGAGTCGGCCCTGGGTGTTATAATAAAACACATTCAAATTTATTGCTCAGCATCTTCAACACCTATATATCTAGAATTGGGAGGGAATAATATTAGGCAAACGAACAGGACGTACTCTGTATAGATATTTGGCTATTAGAAGGGACCATGCATGTATAATTTTTGTATGAATAAATACAGAAGCTGGGTGTAGTCTATTGATCTTTCTTTGTGCCTTTTTCACTTAACCTGTTTTTTAACGCACTCCGCACGTATTATTGTGATGTTAGAGACATCTAAAAAGTTTATTATTTACCAAATAATGAGAAATTCATTTATACAAAGGATTTTTGAATTTATTTTTTTAAAAAAAATATGTATAAAGATAACTTTTAATATGATAAGAATTACACATAAAATAATTAAGTGGAGACACATTTGAAAAAAATTATTTTAACTAGTGATAAAAAATAAAATAGGAGCAAACATGCGAAAATTTACTTTTGTAAGAGTAAAGTGAGAAAAAAATTATTTTTAAAATACACAAAAATTGAAAAGTAAACAAAATTAAAAAGATTAAAAAAAGTATAAAAAGTAAAAAATAAAGATAAAAAAGTAAAAAGGGGAAAAAGGGAAAGTAAGAGGAGGGGTTGCCACAATATAAAAGACCTTTGACTTTTTTATATTTGTTAGATTAGATTAGATTAGATTATAGATTATTATATATAGAATGCGATCGATTATAGATTATAGATTATAGATTAGATTAAAAATTTAGATTATATTGATCAAGTCCAACCAGTGATTGATCTTGATCATTGTCACCACCTTGCTCACCAAATTTATAGGATTCTCAATAGTTGCAATACTCTTTAAGAATATATTCCTTTCCATAAAGGTTCCGCAAAAAATGATACCTCATTGCAAAAATATATAAATAGACTTGATTTTTTGTTCAGTGAATAGCACTCTAACCGTCACACGTCTCATATACCTTATATGCCTCCAAATTTTCCCAACAAAATTCTCATAACTTTTTAGCACATATGAAGCAAATCCCATGGAAAAAGCTTAGTGTTTTTAGAATTTTGATATGTACCAAGGCGAAATTTGGAAAGAAAATGAATCAAACACAAAGTTAGCTAAAAAATGGAATTGAGCTGGATTGTATTTAGACTGATATTGGTAAACAAGAAAAGATAGGCAGCAGATATTCGAGAGATCTTTTTCTCTCCCAGTTCACTATGCATTGGTTTCATATCAACCAATCATCTAGCCAGAGAGATACCACGTCCGTGTTGGAATATGTGAATAGCTAACATCCTTGATCCAAGAAGCATATCAGGATTTCGCCAACGTCGCTACTTAATTATTTTACTCACATAACAATTGAACCACGGAAGAGCTATCAGTTTTTTAAAGTAAAAATATTTCTTGCAGAAACGTTCATGAAAATGTCTTTTATTCAGTGGTGATTTTGAAGATAAAAGATCAATTATCGTAAGCTACAGAAAGACATTCCAGTACTGTGTTTAAAAAAAAAAAAAAAAAAAAAAGGTACAATCAATACAGCACAAAAGTATGTCTAAACATAAAAAAAAAATAATAATAAAAATAAAAGACAAGATAATGGTTCATTAGAGCCACGCCTCAATGCAGAGTACAGCATCAGTTGCACTTGATCAGATCAATGTTACTTCTCACGCGCCTGCCTGTAAAGTAACAAAACCCAAAAACAAAAGTGAAAGGCAATTAATTATGAAGCCAATGAAATTTGCTTTCTAAAAGCTCTTGTAAAGTAGCTTACTTTCTAATCTTTGCTCTAGACTTTGATTTCCTGTGCTTGCTAGTTTGATCTTCTCCATCCTCTAAAGCGACCGCTGGTTTTACAGAAGCATCCCCCTCCAAATCTTTTTAGAAACCAATAATCAAAGCCTCTATCGAAAACCACCATGTATCCTACCGATATTCCAATTACTATTCCACTTCCGTATCCCATCATCACCACCTTCCAATCAATCACTCCTTTGTTGTGATCACCATCACCATCTTCATCACCTTGATCAGGTTGTCCGTCATCATTGTTGCACGATTTGGGGAGAGGAAATCCACATAATCCCGGGTTTCCACTATAAGAATCACTGTTGAATGTATCAAATTGCTCCCCGCGAGGTATTGGTCCCTCTAATTTGTTGTCGGAAAGATTTAAGATTTCAAGTTGATTCAAATTTGCAGCTAATTGCACTGGAATAGTTCCGAAAAGCTCATTTGAAGAGAGATCTAACCATTCAAGGTTGCTCAAGTTTCCCAAGGATGGTGGAATAAGACCAGACAGCTTGTTGTGAGAAAAATTGAGGCCTTTGAGTGAATTGAGCTTCCCAATCACCGTTGGAATTTCTCCAGTGAAGTTATTGCTTGAGAAATCAATGGTTATGAACAGTTGTTGTATTTTCACCAGCTCGATGTTGAATCCTTTAATTGTCACTGTCACAGAATAATAGGATGAACCTACGTGTTCCCCCATGTATTCCAACTCATCCGTATGCGCATCCGTCATGGCCGCCAAATTCTCAAAATATTTTGTTGGCAGAATACCAGTGAATTCATTGTTGGAGATGTCCATGATTCTCAACTTTTGAAAAGGAAATCTCACCTTAGGATCACTTACTAGACCATAAAATCTATTAGATCTCAAGATAAGGACTTGAAGCTCTCGAAAAGATTCTAACCAATGGGGAAAGGACCCGTTTAGCTTGTTGTTCCCAACATCTAAAAGCTCGAGCCCTTCGCAATTGAGCAAAGATCGGGGAACTGGCCCTTCTAACTGATTTCCATTGAGGTTAAGATTCTTCAAGCTATTCCCTTTTGCAAATGTTGACGGAATCATTCCATGCAACTTATTCATTCGCAAATCTAAAACATAGATGTTGCTAAAATTTCCAAAGCATGGAGGGATGCTCCCAATCAAACTATTGTTTGACAAATCAAGGAATTCAATCAAACTAAGGTTGCAAAACAAAGAAGGTATCTCTTCAACCAATTGGTTATTGGAGACTGAAAATAGAGTAGTTGAAGGTGGTGGAATTGGAAGATGACCTTGAAGCCTATTGGAACTGAAGTCAATGTGTTCTACCATTTTCCATGGAATTTTCCCAATATGAGTTAAGAGGTTGTAAGAAACATCTAACGAATACAACGAATCCTTCCCAACGTTCCACAACCATTGGGGAACACCCCCACCAATTCTGTTGTAGGAAAGGTCCAACAACACTAAATTTTCCAAGCTTCTTAAGGAGTATGGGAACTCAGTAATACTGCACGAAGACAGGTACAAATACTGAAGGGTATTGGGTGAAACAGATATGATGGAGTTGATGGAATCCATTGATAGGCTATTATTAGAAAGAGAAAGGCTTTGGAGTTTTTTTAGCTTTGAGAATTGGCGCAACTGAACGGAACCGCTCAAGTTATTTGATGAAAGATCTCAACCCAAAAGATTCACTTGCTGAAAAATTGAGCTGGGAATGAGGCCCTGCAGTTTGTTTGAACTCAAACCAAGATTCACCAAAGAATTATACTGAAATTCGCCAATATGACCAGTGAATTGGTTATGATCTAGGTGGAGATTCTGCAAAGATGGATGGGAATATAGCCAAGAAGGTATTGTGCCATTAAGAAAGTTACCGTGTAAGAACAAGGATTCCAAATGCAATGGAACAGGACCCACTAACTGATCTTTTGAAGACTCACATAAAAAAGTTTTATTTGTGGAATTACAAATCTGAAGGAGCTCGCCTTTGAAATTATTGTTTGAAAGATCTAAGAAAGATAGTTTTCGCATGTTGACGAATCCCCACGGGATTTGACCGTCGAAATGATTAGAAGATAGTTCTAAGGAGGTGATTTGAGTAATGTTGCTAGAAAGTGCAGGAAACGATCCTTTCAAATTGCAGTTGTTGACATCCAAATGATCCAAGTGTTTCAGATTCCTGATAACGTATGGTAAATCTATCGAGAATCGAGTGGAAGAAAGGCTCAAATATCTGAGTGGGCCGGTCCAATTATATCGAGGAATCGAACCAGTGAGATTTTCATTGTGTGATAATCTAAGCTCTTGAACATTTGGTAAGTGAAAAATATTTTCTGGAAATTCTCCTGTCAATCCACTATAACTAATATCAAGAGACACCAAAGAAGCTGAAAAATTCAAGGAGGAATTGGGTGAGACATAAGACATATTAACACCACCCAAGGACAATTCTCTGAGACTAGTTAAGTTTGTAACGATTTGTTTCAAACTATAACTGTCTAGACTCAAATCATAGTTCTGAGAAAGATTAAGTGTAACCAAACTAGACAAGTGTGAGATTTTCAGAGGGACTTGGCCACTGAAACCAGTGTAAGAAAGGTCAAGGTGGGTCATACTTACAAACGCACCGAATTTGGGTGAAATTTCAGAACCGACGAAATAATTATTGAAGAGAATCAGAGTTTGGAGATGAGTGAGGGAGAAAAGGGCGCTGTCAGAGTCGATAATGCCCTCAAGCCCACTGCATCCAAGATCAAGCCTAATGACATGACCTGTCTCCTCATCACATGTGACTCCACTCCATGTACAACAACTCCTGCCTGTAACCCAAGATGTTGTGCTGTTAGGATTAGCAAATCCATAGAAATTATCACACACATAAAAGTAAGAACTATCAATGACAGTGGAAAAAGAGTTTTTGAACTGAAGCAAAGCAGAGCTTTCATGGGGGTGGCACTGTGGCGGAGGACGAGCAAAGGGAGATGGCAGAAATGATGAAGAGTGTAATGAAGAAGGAAGGGAAAGGGAAAGGAGACACAACAATGGAAACCAGACAATCATTTTTTGACACAATAAGACCTTCAAGTATATATGTTATGGATAATCTAGATATTGGAATAGTTGTGTGCAATGACAGGCCATGCGACCATGCACATTTATAGGCATTTGATAAATGTCTGACATCATAATTCTAAATTTTCTAAAGGCTAGTTATTCATCTTTCGTGTTTTTTTTTTTTTTTTTTTTTTTTTTTGCACAAGATTAGGATGGACCAGATGGAATAAAATTCTAATAATATGCTTGGTGAAACATGGGATTAAACACACAACATTATTAATTGGACCATATTGTAAAAAATTTATGTACATATTTGCAAAGCTACAAAAAAAAAAAAAAAAAAACAATTTTGAAACCAAGTTGTAATTTTTCAAAAACTCACACGTTGAAATGCAACTATTTTGGGACAAATTATTTTTAAAAACTATATATTTACCCCTCAAATTTGTAAAACTATAATCTGACAAAATTTTAAATATTTTCAGAAAGATCATCCTATAACATAACACCACACATGAGATCAGATTAAATGAAAACTAAACTCTATCCTTTCCTATACAACCCAATCCCCTAAGACTATCTTAAGCAATGTTGTCTTGTCTTGTGAACCAAACAGGTCACTTGCGAATAGTATTATCTGATTGATTGATTGAAGTTTCGGTGGGAAATTACTTGGAGAAAATTGTTAAAGCGAAAGAGTCAAAGTCTTTCTAGTAAGAAGAAAAGATATTATTGTATGTCATGTTATAAGTCACTGTAACTTGAGTTTTTGGTTGGACATTTGAGTTTTCATTATCTTCACTAATAGCTTTTCTTAGCTCTCTGCCAAGTTGTGCTAAGTTGCATTTCACCTTATCTTCTATGGATATTGAAGGTCTTCTCACAACAAGACATTTTATGAAATCTATCTTTAGTGCACTTTCATTGTCATCTTCTTTCAAGAGTCACTATTGATGAATTTAGTCCATTTTATTTATCTGAAAATTAACTAATCAATCGGCCAGAAAGTTTTGTCTTTGTATGTCTCTCTATTTAAAAAAAAAAAAAAAAAATTTCATCCCGAAGAAGATGAAAGCTCATCACTCACAAAAATAGCGGGTCCTACTAGGTTGAGTCTAACCTACCCTCCTTACTTTAATTGTAGGGTTTTAACGGCCCCGTTGAGATATATAAGAGCGCTTGTTTAAAAATAATGGTGATAGACACGTCTAGGAAACTTCTATCATAAAACTACTATAACAGAGTCACAACAAACAGATAAACAAAACTTTTGATGGCAGTAGGAAAAACCATGAAAGTGGCCTCCACTGCCATTAAAAGACTTTTCAAATGAGTTGTCGCACAAAACTTCCATTAATGCATAGAGGAAAATGCATGTCGTGTTCCTAGTCGAGCAATTAATTATTTTGACAAAGAAAGATTCCAAAGGCATATAGAGAGCATAATTCGACATTGATGACCAAGTCATCTAGACAAAGACGAAACTTGCATCTTATTCATTGAGAAAAAAAAAAAAAGATGAGTAATTGCAACGAGAAAATAAGCATATATATTTATGAGTTAGAGTTAGAGTAAATTGCTTCACACCACAGTATTGTTCATAGCTTATCTCCAACAATTCTATCAAGACTCCAGGCTAGTCGTGGACTTCCATTTTCTACATCTCGAGACTACACCCAATTATTCGGTAGAAAATATGACATTAGTTCTAGGAGATAAAGCACATTCCTTGTGCCCGTCCAACAAGATAAATTAGTTTGAGATACATATCAATGTTGTCATCAAATCATCGCAATTCTTCGTTGATTCCATCAATAACGTATTCCATAGGTACTTGACTTAGAGCAAAGGAGAGCTTACAATGACACAACAGACGCGGAGAGGACAAAGGGGATTATAGGGAAAAAAAAAAAATAACTTTCACTTTTTTAAGGGAAAAATTAGCTAAATGACATTTTTTATCACATTTTTCATAAATCGCTTATTTTTCTTAATTTAACGAAAATATTTTTCATAAATCCCTTATTTTTCTTAATTTTATTAAAATGACCGAACTTTTTACATTTTATGAAATGGCCGTTTTTTATTAATGGTTTATCATTAATAAATTTATAATTTGTTGAATGAAATTGATTAATTATTAATTGATTTTGGTTAATTGTTAACTAAAATTAATCAATAATAATAAATCGTCGAGTTAATCAGTGATAAATTAAAGTCAATTAGTGAAGGACTGTTAAGTTAATCATGATTGATCTCTAAGTCAATTAGTGATAGATTGCTAAGTTAATCAGTGATTGACCAATAAGTGAATAAAAATGGCCAATTTTGTAATTACAAAACTTTAAATATTTATGAAAAAAAATCCTTCAGAAAAGGTCATTTGTGCTAAAATCTCTTTTTTAAAAGCCCACATTACAACAAAAAGAAATGACAGAAAACAAGCACACAACACTATAAATACGACATTCAGTAAGTAAAACGACAAGCCACAAGAAAAAGTCTTGACGACTACTGAAAACGACAATGCCCTCAAGCCCACTGCATCCAAGGTCAAGCCTAATGACATGATCTGTCCCTTCATCACATGTGACTCCACTCCATGTACAACAATTCCTGCCTGTACCCCAAGATGTTGTACTGTTAGGATTAGCAAATCCATAGAAATTATCACACACATAAAAGTAAGAACTATCAATGACTGGAAAAATAGTTTTTGAACTGAAACAAAGCAGAGCTAATGTCTTCACGTTAATATCAATAACTTGTGCTTATACATGTCTGACATCATAATTCTAAATTTCTAAAGGCTAGTTATTCATCTCAGTTTTTTTTTTCTTTTTTTTTTTTATGCACAAGATTAAGATCGACCGGATAGAATAAAATTCTAATACTATGCACAAAACATTATTAATTGGACCATATTGTAAAAAATTTATGTTCATAATTGCAATACAAAAAAAATTAGGAAAAAAGAAAAAAAATTGAAGCCAAGCTATAATTTTTCAAAAACTGACAGATTGAAATGCAATAATTATGGGGCAAATTTTCTTTGACAACTATATTTTTACCCTTCAAATTTGTAAAACTATAATCTGATTAAGTTTTAAATATTTTCAGGAAGACCATCCCATAACATAACACCACACATGGGATCGGATTAAACGAAAGCTAAACTCTATTCTATTCTATACAACTCAATCCCCTAAGACTATCCTAAGCAATGCTGTCCTGTCTTGTGAACCAAACGGGTTGCTCGCGTATAGTATTATCTGATTGATTGATTGAAGTTTTTAATGGGAAATTACTTGGAGAAAATTATTAAAGAGAAAGAGTCAAAGTCAAGAAATGCATGTCGTGTTCCTAGTCAAGAAATTAATTATTTTGACAAAGAAAGATTCCAAAGACATATAGAAAGCATAATTAGACATTGATGACCAAGTCTTCTAGACAAAGACGAAACTTGCATCTTTTTCATTGAGGGAGAAATAAAAAAGATGACTAATTGCAACAAGAAAATAAGCATATACATTTGTGAGTTGTTTCTCCTGGGTTGGACGTTTTTAGCACGAGTTTAGAGGTCTCATCACCAATAATTCTATCAAGAGTCAAGACTCGAGGCGAGTCGTGGATTTCTATTTTCTACATTTCCAGACTACACCAAATTATTCGGTAGAAAATATGACATTAGTTCTAGGAGATAATTGGGTGAAAATATGACATTAGTCTGGAAATGTAGAAAATATGACATTAGTGCCATATTTTCAACATTGGTTCCAGACTAATGAAAATATGACATTAGTGCCCAATTAGTTCCAGACTAATGACATTGGTACCCAATTATTCGGTAGAAAATATGACATTAGTGCCCGTCCAATGTTGTCAATGTTGTCATCAAGTCTTCGCAATTCTTCGTTGATTCCATCAATAACGCATTCTATAGGTACTTGACTTGGAGCAAGCGAGAGCTTACAATGAAGAAAGTTTTTTGTGGCAGCATTTTAGCAAGTTTGATAAATCATTTGCATCACAATTGGGTCATTCAAAATCTTCGAAAAAGATTGTTCTCTTTTCATACCACTTGAGGCTACTTTCGAATTAATTCGAGGACGAATTATTTTCACCCCGGAGAGAATGATGCACTGGCATAATTGAAAGTATTTTTAGAATTGCAATAATCATTATCTAATGTTTAAATTAATATTGGATATTATTTCAATGTAAAATTATGTTGAATAGATATCATATTTAGGCTTTAGGATTTTAGGAAAGTAGTTCTCCTTACAATATCTATATTAGTTGTTTCAAATTTCAAATTTAAAATAGGATTAGGGTATTAGTTTACTATTTAAAACTTATTTCTACTAATTTTTGAACAACAGTTTGTGATGATTAATAATACTTGTTTGAGTGTTATCTCAATATTCATACTATAGAATAAAAAATATGCTATAGTAAATAATCAGTAGAAGAGTTTTGAAAAGAAATAAATATAAAGAAAGAATTAGAAAAAGTAAAAAAAAAAAAAAAAAAAAAAAAAAAAAAAAAAAAAAAAAAACACAAAAAAAGTCAATGTTGACAAGTGGCGAATAGAGGAGAAAGAGTGATAGAAGGAGAGTTTGGCTCTTTTATATACGTTAGAAGAAGACTAGTATTAGGCACGTGCCTCAGGCATATTCACGTTAATAACACAAATATTCTTTACTTTTTCTTTTTCTTTTTCTTTTTCTTTTTTTTTCTTTGTTTTTTTATAATTAAGAGATTCATATGAAATTCTTAAATATAATTGATGATGTTTTAATACAAAAATTATGTTTTCTAATTATTTCTGAGGATGTAAACATGTATGAATAATTCATCATATAATTTGAGTTCAAACAGTAAATATATACCATTTACATATTCAAGCATGGAGATGCAAATATGCATCAATATAAGCAATCTACAATGTTTTTTTTTTCTTGTCTTTATTTAATTAATACGTAGGTTCATAATCTTTTTTATGGTGAGAGTGTGAACTTATTTGAAAGTTATATAATTGAACATATATAAAATACCGATTGAACAAAAGCAAGAAATTTGTATTAACATATTTCACGAATGATTGGCATGGAATTAGATCAGAAGTTGTTTAATAAAAATTGGGATGCTTTTCTTGATCTAATTATCAAAACTCGATGAAATTTTTTCCATTCATTCTAGTAGTTGATCAGATCAAGAGTCTTTGGTGTCTTGAGGATTAGGAACTAATTAGAGAGTTGCAGTTGAAACGAGCTAGAGCAGAGAATTGCTTTCAGGGCAGGCATCTTAGAAATAAGAAATAACGTCCCTTAATTTGTATATTAGTACTGATTTAAAGTAATTTATTTGAGGTTGAAATGGGTAACTACGCTAATTTTGGGTTTAATGGTAACTAATTAGTTCACTCTTTTTCTTAGTCAAATAATGGCCATTTTAGAGTATAGAATCTATAAGTAGGAATCTGGAAAAATAGCATCAGGTGGGAGGAAGTAGGTGTGGCATACGAGAACAAAAGGATGAAAAAGATTGATAATGAATATTTATTCCTTATTCTTGATAAATACTCTCTTGTTAATGTAATTATTTGACAAAAAAAATTATGAATCAAGAATAAATGGTAAAAATCATGATTCATACACTTTCAAGAGGTATTTGTTAAAATTACCCTATATATACACCCACTTCAATATATTTATATATAAATGAGTTTTCAATATTTATGTTCCCATTATAATTACTCCATTAAATAAGAAAATTTGATAACATGACGTGATAAAATCCAGTTTCATTAATTATCATAAATTATTTTAGATAACTATCTAACTTATTATAACTGTCAGATTAATATCTTAGAGCTAAAACAATTATACGAGCAAATATTAAAATCATACACGAGAGACATAATGTAAACATTACTGCTAAATAAAAACAGTGGTTGATTTTCAATTAAGGCAATTTAATTAAGAACATCTCCAACTATGTAAGTTATTTAATTTTTTTACCAAAATGATTAATAATTTAACCTTTTTTTTAGTTTTTTTTTGCTTAAACTATTGGCTAAATAGTTAGTTATTTTGAAGAATGCATTTCACGCTACCTAATTATTGTAGCTAGCGAGAATGTGCTAGCTACACGTTTTTTCTATTATTTTTTTCTTTCCACCACAATAAAAAGCAAAACTTTTTTGTAAAAAAAAAAAAAAAATTCATTGAGGTTATTTATATTTTAAATTCAATAGATATTAAAATAATATATGTCTTGCTAAAGTAGGGATTATGTTTGAAGTGGATAATAGCTAAAATTAGGGCCGGCGACTCGAAAACGATACGAATTTTATGGGTTAGGGTTGAGATAGAAGAGGTTCGGGTCAGAATTGGGTCGACCTGAAATTGACACGAAAAACACGGGTTTGGACCCGCCTAACTCGAACACGACACAAAACTCGTAAAAAACTAAAAAATACATATATTTTTCATTTGATATTTTAAATTTTATTATGAACTTGTGATATCATGATAGTTATACTCAAAATCTTATACTATTATTTGCTTAATTTCAATGGATGTTATTGTAATTTAGTGTGTTATGAATTTTAAGTTATTTTTAATATGTAAAAAACTAAATAAAAGTATACAATTTTCGTGTCAATTTCGGGTTCACGGGTCAATTTCGTGTCACGGGTCATTTTCGGGTCGTGTCAATTCGTAAAGTGGTCGTGTCGTGTTCGTGTTGCGGTTTTTAAAAAATTTCATGTCATGGGCCGTGTTCGGGTTGACTGTAAATTTAAAAAGAAACGATCAAAACACGACACGAACACGACACGTGACACGAATTATTACACCTAGCTAAAATAGTTAGAAAGTTATTTTAACTAAAATTTAGAGAGTTCTGTTCGAGATGCTTCAGATGTATGTCTAGGCCGGAATCAGTACAATATGTACGTTGTGCAACAAATACGTTAAACATTTATTTTTTTGGTCTCTTTATTAAGCATTGATCTGAGCTATATATTTATATGTGTGTTTATATTTAGATAGTTATATATTTAGCACAACAGTGGAGTCGAAATAGAGGGTGATTGTATTATGGGGCAGATTAAGAGTGTTATTGTGATGGTTTTAGTTCAAATTGCAATAGCAGGAATGAATGTGCTCTACAAATTGGCTGCAAATGATGGAATGAGTTTGAGGGTGATGATTGTCGCTTATCGCTTCATTTTCGCAACCGCTTTCCTTCTTCCCCTTGCTTTTTATGTTGATAGGTACCCTCAATCAATATATTACTATATTTCCTTTTTTTTTTTTCTTTTTTGTTAATTTTGTTATTGTACATGTATTATTAGGGAACTTATTCTTGTGTACTTCCAATAATATTATGACACGTCAATTAAAAATTTATGACGTGACATGTTAAAAAGTCAATTAACAAGTCATGTATGTGGGACACGAAAGATGATAGAAAAAAGAGGCATATGAACTCATTCAGTATTATTAAGGCCCGTTTAGTTCGCTGATTCGAGTAGAGATGTGATTTTATATGAGAGCTTTTTATTGTAGCAAAAAAGTTAAATGTGACTATTTCTGAAAACTTTTTACTGTAGTAAAACTCGAATCGGTGAAGTGAACGGGTCTGAATCAAGCCAAACTTTAGGAACAAAGAAAGGAGTTGAATAAGCATCTCAATTTCTAATAAAAGTACGCCTTAAAAATTATTGGCACTAGAAAGTTGGAACACTAGTCAATAGCATGGTATGAATGGTCCATAATTTTTTGAAATTTACAGAGGCAGCAGGCCAAAGCTGGCTTGGATGGTACTCTTCCGTTCTAAATAGTTTTTTAAACAGTTTTGTTTCTCTTTTCAACAAAAAAAAGTGATTTTTGTAGATAGAACATTCTGCTAACCTTGTTTGATTTCTATATTTAAAAAAAAAATTAAGGAAAATTTATTGTTTTCAAAATTTTTCCTTGAACAAAAGTTTTATTATTTTTTAAACCGAGACTAAGATTTTGTTTGGTTGGAGGGAGAAATGGAGGGAGGTGGAGGGAGACATGCAATCCCTTGTTTAGTTGGACTTGGAGGGAAAAGAAGAGGGAGAGGAGAGATAGAGGGATGTGCTTTCCCTCCTAATCCACCAAATTGAATCTTTCCACTAATGGAAGGATTCATGCAATCCACCAACTTTTACTTTTAAAAGACTATTTTACCCTTAAAAATTATTAACAAATTGCACAAATAAACATTATAGTAATTTATTAAATAACTATCATTCATCATTCTAACTCTCCATTCTTCCTACTAAACAATATGAATGATTACTATAATTTTCTTCATCCTTTACACTCTCCATCCCTCCAACTCTCTCCATTCTTCCTACTCTCTATCTCTCCTACCAAATCAAGCCTGAGGGTATGTTTGGTTAGAAAGAGGGGAGATGAAAGGAGGGAGATGGGTAGAGAGAGGGTGAATCTCTTGTTTAGTAAGAATGAGAAGAGGAGGGAGAGACTCACCCTCCAAACCCACCATTTTGAATCCTTCCATTGATGGAAGGATCCAACAAATCCAGCAAAATTAAAAAAAAGGGCTTTTTTACCCTTCAAAAGTAATTCTTAACAAATAGTAAAAAGAACAATATAATAATTAACTAAAAAACTATCATCTATCCTTTCAACTCTCTCTCTCTCTTACCAAACAACATGAAAGATTATTATAATCCTCTATATTCTTCACATTCTCTATCATTCCAACCCTCTCCATCCCTCCTACCAAATGAAGTCTAAGGGAATGAGTTGTTGGGTTTAGGAGGCCGAGACTGATGGATGAGGTGAGGTCAAGGTTAGGATTTGAATGAGGTTCGAGTCAGGGTCGCTCCTAATCCTGATTTTGGCCCAAACCTCTACCTCCAAATAAAGAATTTTTGTTCTCATAATTTGAAAAATAATAAAAAAAGCAACTAAAAAATATCAAACATATATATATATTTTTTTTATAAAAAAAACTTTTCTGTTTAAAAATACAAAAAAGAAAACCTATTAGAAAAAGGTTTAAAATGATCATAAGCTATTCATATTTTACATTTTCTATGCAATTATTTCACATAGAAACTAATTTTGGTACTTTTTCTTGTGAGTTTAGGGACTCCATTGGTCACAAATTCTCATACACTTATTCAACAAATGAGCTAATTTTGGCACACTTTTGTAGTTTGGGGACTACTTCTACCGAGAGAAGATATGATTTAATTCTTAAAATAACCCAACTACCATCAAATTTAACTCTCTTTGATCAAAAGTATGCAACAGATGGATTACTAATACAAATTAATTACAATAACTAACGCGCGCATAGGGAAAAAGAATTGAGGAGCTACTTAAAAATTTATTCTTTATTATTATTATTATTATTATTATTATTTACTAAAAGTCTTACACGTGCTTATTGTTAATATTAACGACGTGGATGTATAAAGAAGGATGGAGAGAGTTCATTATGGAAAGGCAGGAGGAAAAGCTAAGGTGTTAGGGGCACTGACGGGAATTGGTGGAGCGTTGATTTTTTATAAAGGCGTGGGAATTAAGGGGACGTTTGTTTCTTATATTCGTCCAATCATGATTCATGATTTTTTACAGTATTTTCTTTCATAAAAAATATACATAAAATAAGAATAATTCTGAATCATGATTTTAAATACATAAACTAAATATCCCCTAAGATATGACCCACACACATCAACCTCATGATGCATATTCACCGATACGACGACAACGACAAGAAATCATCTTCTGCGCACACATTGCTGGGCTGCCTATTAGCCCTCGCTAGTTGCTTAACTTTCTGTCTTTGGCTCATTATTCAGGTGACTTCTACTTTTAATTATGAGAATTACATACATATATGTATATTTGATTTTTGTCACATTATATTGAAAATGAGAATAATAACCTTGAATTTTTCTAAACTTTGTACACAATATATAGGCTAAAATGAGCAAGAGATATCCATTCCATTACTCAAGTATAGCTTTGGTGTCCACGATGGGAGCGATTGAAAATGTAGCTTATGCTCTTTGCTTTGAGAGGGAGTGGGCCCAATGGAAATTAGGTTGGAACATTCGCCTTCTCACAGTCGCATACTCGGGTAAATCACTAATTAACTATCTTATCTTATTAATTATACATAAAAACATATGATATAAGCCTTTATTATATATCATAATTTTAAGAGGACTATACATTTGTGATTTGTTAAATAATTATTTAAGTATGTGATTGTTACATAATTATTCGCATTTTTATACATTTAAATATATGTGATTTGTTACATATTGCATGTTTATAATGATCAGTTTTATGGTAATTGCAGGGAATTGTGTATTGTGGAATAGCTTATGTTTTGATGGCATGGTGTATACACACGAGGGGTCCGTTGTTTGTGTCGGCCTTCAACCCTCTCACGCTGGTGCTTGTTGCTCTTTCCGCCTCTCTCCTTCTAAACCAGAAACTTCATCTCGGAATGTACGTGTTCTTTTTAACTATCATTGTGTATCGGGTTTTATTATATATTTTCATTTTTATTTGATTTTAATCAAATATAACGTTAAGAAACACGCACTACTACTTCCTAATTATTATTATTGGTAATGTTTGACAGGGTATTAGCGTCAATATTGATTATGATGGGACTGTATATGGTGCTGTGGGGAAATGCAAGAAATGATCAGGAAGCGAAGAAGAAGAAGAAGATTAACACTCAAATATTAGTAGAATTAGACGAAATCGATCAAAGCGTAATTAATCAAGAACCCAAGTCGTCCCTTGAGAATACTGTTGCGACATCTTCTTAATTATCCAGAAATCAATAAAAGCACCCACAAAATAGTGATAATTAGTGATCAAGTCTGACATTTGCTACTTGAATTTTTTTTTATTTATATATATAAATGCACGTATATTATCATGCAGTAGCGGCTTAACCTTAATGCAGGTGAAGCCGTTGCCTAAGGCCCCATTTTTAAGAAGGCCCCTAAGGCCCTTTTTTTTTTTTTTTTTTTTTTTTTTCTCCTTTGTAGCTTATATTTTAACTAATATAATATTTCAAGAACTTACAAATAAATATTATTTTATCATTAATCTATTTATTTATGTGATATCGATAACCTTCATATACGGTTACGGTTAGATTTTTCTTAGTAAGTCAACACTACATTAGATATGTCATGTGGTTCATAAATATACCCATGATGATTAATGGTTAAGGGATTATATATATATATAATATTAGTGTTGTTTTAATAGTCACTCTAATATCAATATTATTATTCTAACAGTAAGATATTGAGTCGATGATTATAATAAATTGACAATTATGACAATTAATTCTGTCATTAAATTTTTATATTTAATAAGTAATTACAATAGTAATATACCCAACAATTATTTTTAGATAAGAAAAATATAACTCTAGTAAAATAATCAATTAGACATTATTGTAATATATCTATAACACTTTATTCCTTTTGTTGTCGATTGTAGTTCTATTTTGTTTGCTTTAATTTAAACAAAAAAATATAATATTTTCTCTCATTTATAAACTAACAATCAACTATACTATCGATGAATGAATATCTACTTGTGTACATCGATAAAAACATTTTCAATCACTTTGATAATAATGTTTTTATGTACTATTTTAAGACATGATACCTACCGAGGATAAATATCTATTGTAGTTATTAACCCTTTTAATAAAAAATTTTAGCATCGTCACTGCTCATAGAGATAGTTACTATTTTATTAGAGTATCTCTAACAGAAATCCTTATATTTTAGTTAAATCTTAGTTTTTAACTAGTAATTTTTGAGCAAGTCATTCCAACCATACTCTATACTTGAATTAAATATTTATAAAATTTAAAAATATAAATAATTTGAAATTAAGCAATTTCATTGTATCAAAAACGTTTTTCTGAAGTGAATGTATTATTTTAATGTTATTAAAAACATAGGGTAGTGGCGAGATGTGTCTCTATAAATGAGAATACCAACATGATTTTATCCCATATTTTTTATACTATTTAATTTATTACGATCGTTTGATCACATAGTTAATGTCGTATATGTGTGTATATCCCAGACTCATATATGTGTGTATCATTTAATGTCGTATGTGGCTTCAGCTTTTCTATCTTTTGCGGCACTTGGAGAGACATACCTAAATCATTGAATTGTTGGCCATGAAATTCCTTGTTTGAACAAATAAATCATTTTCCTGTACTTTTGACTTGAATTGGTATAAACTTCTAGTTCTAGCTAGAACTTTTAAATTTTTTTTTTTTTAAAGAGAATATTGCTGAACATAATTTTGAAAGTGTATGGCTCTGGATTTTTATCATTACTCTTGATTAGTACCCTTTTGTTAATATCATTATTTGACTAACAAAAATATTAATAAAAAATAAAAGGTTAAAATTAAGATCGATGAATTTTTAAAAAGTATTTGTGAAGATTGCTCTTTTCAAAACGATCTTAGTCATCTAAGATATATCAGGTTGTCCAATATCAATTCATATCACAATCATATGTAATCTGAATTAAACAAAATATAATTCTGACGAATTCTAATAAAAATCTAACGCTCTAAAATTAGACACAACAGTTAATATATATCCTTGTATGCATATTTATAAGTCTTAATTGACCAAAGTGGGTCCTCATTATGTTGCTTTCTTTTCTCTTTTAAAATGGCCTTTTTGCATTGGAATTCTTCTCTCATTGCCGGTCTTGAAGGTTTCCTTTAGATTTCCCAACTTTTCAAAATTTATTTCTTGACCCCTTTTTTCATTGTTGATGGACAGAATTGTCCTTGTTTGTTAGTAGAGATAGATCATAAGGTTAAAGTTTCAAAATACACACATAAACTTGATGCAGAAGAAATTAGCAATATCTTCATCAGAACACAAAACACGTCTTCTTCACTCAAAAGATCAACTGGGGATCATCATGAATCAATCAAGATGCAAATTAATCAATCAACTGGGTCCCATTTGTAAAACCAGGAAGGATCTACTCTGCTCCAAATCACCAACAGAAGACGCTACCTGCTTTGATGAACGTGAGTTTGATGGCAAAGACGACGGCACGTTCTTCATGTGTTCTTCAAAGTGCTCATCTCCGATCAGCTTTTCTCCAAGATCGCAGGCTCTCCGATTCGACATAACAAATTACTCGGTCTCTTTGTTGAATCTCGACGCAGAAGATTGCGAGTAGTGCTGGAACTTCGGGTCGGCGGGCCGCCCGAAGCCCGAATTTTTTCGGGCTCGGGCGGGCCGGCCCAATTCCCGCCCGTCCAAGCAAGAAATTCGGGTTCGGGCTCGGGCAGCCCGGATTTGACATGTCCACCCTTGCCCGCCGCCGTCTAACCACCGTATACCGCCGTCCGCTGGGATTTTTTTGCATTTTTCTGACCAAGCCCGAACTGCCCGACCTGAAAATTGCCCGAAAATTGGGTGTGCCCGAATTGCCCGACCCGAAGCCC
>NW_010361298.1:162319-179110 GCF_000414095.1 Morus notabilis | reverse complement strand
TAAAAAAAAATTTTAAAAAATTCGGGCAATTCGGGCGGGTTCGGGCCGCCCGGCCGGGCTCGGGCCGCCGAATACAAGCCCGCGGCCCGTTCAAGGTGAAATTCGGGCTCGGGCGGGCGGCCCCAAAATCTCGGGCGGGTCGGGTTCGGGCTCGGGCAAATCCTCGGGCTTTTCGGGCGGTCGCGGGCGGCCCGTCCAAAGTTCCAGCACTAATTGCGAGTTGATTTCGGAGAAGGATCATCTGGAGTTTGATCGTGATCTCTGGTGTGATTTTCCTAGTCCATCTTACCACAGCTTCTTAACATCTTCTAGAGCTCAAGAGTTTCGGTCAAAGATGGATTGGGAATCAGCAGCTTCCGGTTTCGAGGATCTCGAGTGCAATATTGATGAAGAACCACTTTTCTGGCCATTTGAGAGCTTGAAGCTTGATTGGGATTCTGCTAAAGAAACTTGGTGTTTCTTTTCCATGTCTCCGCGGAAAAATACCGAAACGTTTCGAAGAAATCTTTTCGAGATTAGACGAGCAGAGAAATTAACAAGAAGAAATAATAGAGAAGCCCGCGTGATCAGTCGTTCACCTTCAAGGCTCAGCAGAGAACCCAGAAACTGCGAGAAAGTTAAGGAATCAGATGAATTAGAATTAGAAGTCGACCCAATTGAGATGTTGTTGGGACTTGATGCATTTGATGGGCGTGAGGGAGTTGATTCTGAGTTTAACCAACGTCATTTCTCGCTCGTTGACTCTCTCTAGCTTTTGCATTTCAGTGTTGGTTGACCGTTGACTTCTAGTGTAATTAGTTTTAAGTCAAGGGGGGTATGGGTGTAACTAAAATCAAGTAAGGTGTTGTGTTAGATGTAATTTGTCAGTTGTAAATGGAAGTTTTCTCATTTCAAAAAACAAAACAAATTTGCCTAAATGATTTTACTTGCATCCCCTTCGATTCAAGTTCATATCCGCTATCTTAAGTTAACTGTTACAGTTAAACGCATCACTTAAATTTTGACACTTCATTAAAATGTTACATATCCGTTGTTTTTAAAGGCACTACTTAGATTTTGGACAGGCCTAGTGCTTTTTAGGAGAAAAACAAGAAATAGTTAGTAGCTCTCTCTAATTAAATTGATAAATATCAAGTTTACGGAAAAATTCAAGAAACAAAAAAAAGTGCATGATAAAAGGATTCTCCATTCTATTCCATTTTATTTTTGTGGGTATAAAGTGAAAAAGCCCATTTTTAGGGGGGACCATTTACCAATATTGAAAGTATAGCCCTTTTCTTTTCCTCGCCTCTTGCTTGCGCCGCGCGCGCAACAATTCTAAAACTAAAACCCTCCCAAAGCCCTCCCATCCGCGCCACCGTCGACCTCCCCGGCTCCGTTCTGGACCTCACCCGCTCTCTCTTTCTCTCTCCTCTCATTCTCTCTCCTAAATCTGAAACCCTAAGTTTCTTTCCAGATTTTTTTAAGCTTCAATTTCTGCAAAACCGACCAGCAAAGCACAAAGTATGGCTTCTGATGCGGCCATGGACTCGACGGAGCTGAAGACGAAGGAGCTCTTAAAAGAGGTCCAGATTGACTATTCTCCTTCCTTCACCAACCTCCTTAACGACGTCGTTTTGGCCATCAAACAATCCATCGATACGATTCCCCTAGACCTTCAGGTTTCTTCTCTTTCTCTCTTCCGTTTTCAAATCTCTCGATTTTGTTATTATAATCACTGATACAGCATTTCGATTTTTCATTGGTATTATTAGGTCACAGCAGATTTAGCTCCACGCTTTGTCAAAGACATTGGCGCTGACAAAGTTGATTTCAAATTCAAGAAGCCAATCTCTATTCAGTTTGGTGGCAGCTATTCCATTCGCTGCGTCGCAAAGCCCGACGTAAATGTCGATCTTTTCGTTCGCTTGCCGAAGGTACGACATTCCATAAGCTCATTCGATGTGTCGTTCGCTAATTTAGTATGGCACTGTATGAAACTAGATGTGTTTGTCTTTTGTTTGTTTGTAGGAATGCTTCCATGAAAAAGATTATCTGAATCATCGATATCACGCCAAAAGATGTCTTTATTTAAGTGTAATAAAGAAATATCTGACTTCTTCTCCGCTAATTCATAAAGTCGAATGGTCGACTCTGCAAAATGAGGCGCGTAAACCCGTGTTAATTGTTCATCCAGGTTCGCCTTTTTGTGGAACTATTAGTTTTGAACAATGCACTGACGCTAATTAAGTGCTTAATTTCAGACTAGAAAGCTAATGAAATGTATTTGTAACAGCGGCAAAGCTCGTTGAAGCTCCGGGGTTTTTTGTGAGATTAATTCCTACCGCGACTTCTCTGTTTAGCATTTCAAAGCTAAACCTTGAGCGTAATAATGTTCGCGCTATGGTTCATGGTAGCGTGTCTTCTTGGTTTAAGAGTGTTTTCTAATTTTGGAGTGTTTTCTGAATATGCTGATCAAATTTCTGAACATTCTTGAAGGGGGCATTCCACAGCCAACACCTAAATATAATAGCAGTATTCTGGAAGATATGGTTATGGAGGATACCGCGGAGTCTATCAAAAAAGTCTTCCTTGGATGGAAGGAACTAGGAGAAGCTTTGATATTGCTAAAGGTAAAATAAATATCAAAATACTGTTATCTAAAAGTTTAGGAATTTACACTAACAGGTATTTTCTTTTGATGTAGGTTTGGGCGCGACAAAGAGCTTCCATATATGCGCATGATTGCTTGAATGGATTCTTGCTTTCTGTCATATTATCCAATCTTGCAAATGAGAAACAAGTTAACAATTCTATGAAGGCAATGCAGATAGTTCGTGTAACATTGAGCTCCATTGGTATGCATTTAATTTACTATTGTTTTTAGTCTTTGCTTTTTTTTTTTCCCTTCTCTTTTTTCCGCTTCTTCTTTACACTCCAAAAAAAACACATGAATTTTCTATTCTTCCTATTTAGATTTTCATGTTTTTCTCTTTTCTCCTTTTTAAAGTACCGATTCAATCCATTCAACCTCATAAACTTTACCTCTTATTCATTTGTGTGCAAATAGATGCAGTATGCTAAATAAAATTACTAATTGCATACATAGCATGCTACCATAAAGTATGTACTTATTAGTGTTGTTGCATTTTCAGCTACCCCAGGTTTTTGGACTCGTGGACTTTACCTCAAAACCAAAGACAAGAGTGCTACTTCAAAGGAGGTCTGCTTTATTGTTTGTTCATGTCGTTAATAAATGGTTGTACTGGCTCAATGTCATTCTATTGACTATCTTGCTTCGTATCAATTTAGATCACTCAAATGGAAAGAAAATACATATATCTTTTAATTGGCTGAAAAAGCAAGGAAAACAAGATTTGTGACTTCTCTTTGGGTATCGACAGATCCTTCCTTTGAGGATTTTCCACTTTCTTTGATCGGGTTAAGTTGGAAAGGTGTTTTAGTGTAGGAACTATATCATTCAGGGGTGTTTATGTAGTTTGTCTCTGTTGTAGTTTTGGCTTTGATTTTGTCTGTTTTATGGATTTCATATCCATGTCTTTTTGTCCGTGTAATATTTTGATTTGGTCAATAATTACAGGAAAAGATGCAGTCAACCTTTAATCTAGCTTTCAGGATGACAAGGGTTGGTTGTATCCTGGTAATAAGTGTACAATTTAATGTTTCTATGCAATAGATTTTGTGGTGTAAGACTTGATTCTACTATTGTGAACTCATCTATTCAACGTTTCAGCTCCAAGATGAGGCTACTTCAACACTTCGATGCATTGAGAAATGTAGAGATGGCGCATTTGAAGAAATTTTTATGACTAAAGTCGACTTTCCTTCAAAATATGATCATTGCATAAGGTATAATTTCTCATCATTGCATATATATATATATATATATATGGAAAAGGTGATCAAGATTTGAATACAAGGAGATAATAATAGATAGTATAATTTTTTTCCTACTCGAATCCAATTTATATATTTGCATTCACAAGTAGTTAAGAAGAAGACTACATACCTTTATCCATATCTATGCCTTTTAAGTTTTTGAGGATGTATTTACTATTTGTTATTTGTCTTATTCATTGAATTAATATGTATCGTCTTGTACAAATTTTTGAGCCTGAATTGTCCTTGTGTTTTGTCTTTCAAATTCAATGTTTGCACTTATAGATTGAACTTCAAGGGAAACAGTGAGGTTTATGCGTCGGGATTTTGCTTGGATGATGAGTGTTGGAGACTTTATGAACAGAAGGTTCATAATGTTCTAACTGAAGGATTAAGTGATAGAGTAAAGCTTGTTCGTGTAATTTGGAGAAACACACCGTCAGAATGCTTTATAGAGAATGTACGGGATTAAGCATCATTCTTTTGTACTCAATGATCAATCTAGTCTATTTGTGATCTGATGTATTCATTTGTTATATAACTGGCTTTCTAACTGCAGGGTTTATCGGCATTTAGTTCGGAGCCACTGCTTATTGGGATTTCTATTAACTCTTTAGAGAAAGCTTTTAGGGTGGTTGACATTGGTCCAAATCCTGAGAACAAAGATGAGGTAGATGGTTGTGTATTTGAGATTGTTATTCTGCCATGGTTCTTGATGATAATATTTATTCTCTGTTACCTCTCTTTAAAATCAGGCTCTCAAGTTTCGAAAGTTTTGGGGGGAAATAGCCGAGCTTAGGAGATTTAAAGATGGTAGAATTGCAGAGAGTGTTGGTAAGGCATTTTCTTTGTTAGCCACTTTTGATTCCACTTAGACATTGGAAGTCGTGATCTTTTCGCTAAGTTTAAGTATCATATCGACACGATCATGTTTGTTTTTGTCTATCTTAGTTTGGAAAAGTGAGCAATGGGAAAGACATTTGATTATAAAAACAATTGCTGAATATGTGCTTATTCGGCATCTTTCTCTACCAAAAGAGAATATCACGCATATCGTGGACCAACTTGACTTCTCTTTGGTACATGGTGCTACAGGTAATAGCCCTTATTTACAGTTTTTCTAATTTCTTCACTTTTTGCTTCTGTTAACAATGTTTATAGATTTACTGAAGCAATACTGCTTGCATAGATCCTATATCATACTCTTTAAGCTTGCTCGAGGCTTTTGAAGATTTATCAAAGCGTTTGCGTGCCATTGAAGATATTCCCTTGAAGGTTTCTACTGTACAGCCTCTAGACTCAGGTATTTGTTCCTTTATCAAAGAAGCAATCATTCCTTGCGATTTTATAATAATTTCTTCGATTTCCTTATGCTTTTAATATGCCCTTTTGAAGGCTTTGGTTTAAGCTTTGTTACAGTTGTGCTTCACTCTCTCTCTCTCTCTCTCTCTCTCTCTCTCAAGACTAATCTCAGTTGCTATATCATATTATTCCCAGACAAAATATCTGGGCTTATGTGTTTCCCTTTTACACTCTTGTCTCTGATGTCCTAAAGCATTGAATGCAAATACCTGAAGATTGTCGAATGAACCCAATTCCTTGAATTAAGTACTTTCTTGGCAGTGGTTTTCTCTGTGATCTTACATCATCTTGCTCTTTTCTTTATGATTTTACATCATTAAATTAATTTATTATGTTGATGTGCTTTTAGCATTTTTGTTAAACATTAAGCTCTTACATCGTGATGAGTGCAGAATGATTTTCTATCAGTGTTTTCTTTCCCAATACTCTTCGACATATAGGTGTAGAGCAACATCCATATCTGATTGATAACATTATGTTGGCTCCAACACCACTCTTGGAGTTGCAGGCTTTTTGCGCTATCTTCGACTAATCTAGGTCCCACCTAAAAAATTGGTTTCCAAATTGTTGTTGAATGCCTATTTATGTAGTTAGAATTTTCTTACCTCTCCCCTGACTAATCAAGGATTGCTCTTATTGTTGTCACAGCTTTCAGGTTTACATCTGTTTACCCACCTGAACCTCATCCATTGGCTAATGAAAAAGCAGGTCGTCTACGACTATCTAGGTTCACTCCGTCCTGCATTCAGCCGCTGGAAGTTATGATCCAGGCACGATTCTTTGTTGAACAATCATTTTACCATTCGAAATTAAACCTTAAGTTAATATCTGAAAACTTATTTGGTTGCTCTGTTTTAGTTAGAAGGTTCTGGGAACTGGCCTATGGATGAGGCAGCAATCGAGAAAACTAAATGTGCCTTCCTTCTTAAAATTGGACAGAGGTAGGTCAGTTAAGGCTTTTTCAAATTGCTGGTATTGACTACATTTTTCTGAAAACTGTATCTAATAATTCTGTTATTGCAGTCTTGAAAATAATTGGGGGATAATGTGTACTGCCACAGAGGATAATGTAGACGTTTTAATGTCTGGATATGGGTTCCGTCTTAAAATTTGGCATGAAAGAGGGCTGCATTTATTGGGAAGGGAAAGTAAGAACTTGACTGAATAATAATCATGGTTTTCTTGACTAATTCTCCTGGTATGCTGACTTTTAAAACTTGCTCCCATATGTAGCTGGAAATGATCAAGTGAAGAGGGTTTCCTCCGTAGACAAGGAGCTTTTCTTTCGCAGCCAGCATTCTAGCATGATTAATGGACTACAAAGTCGTTATCCTGTATATGGGCCAGTTGCTAGGTTAGTAATTTGGTTTGTATAAGAGTTTTTATCTTCTGGTGCAATCAAACTGCATTTAACTTGTTTGGTTTTATGTGAAGGCTCGCAAAACGATGGGTTGCTTCACATCTCTTCTCGCCCTGCTTGGTGGAGGAGGCAATTGAACTTTTGGTTGCCCATCTTTTCTTGAAGCCTTCACCGTATGATGTTCCATGCTCACGGATCACTGGGTTTTTGAGGTTGAAGATTCTATTTTCCGTCTCAAGGCTTTTATAAATTAGTGCTACTTTTGTCCAATCATGTCGTATATATTCACATTTAAAATGGATGTAGAAGCTATCTTCCAGTTAGATTGTAGTTTTAAATTTTAATAAATAAAAGAAAAACTTAGAAGAGCTAGGAATCATTTCAAGTTGTCTCTTTGAGCTAACAATTTCCCTTTTCCTGCATCGTTCTCTCTTGAACAGGTTCCTACGACTACTATCAGAATACGACTGGACTTTTTCTCCACTGGTTGTTGACATAAATAATGATTTGGCTTCAAATGGAGAGAAAGAGATAACTGTATGTTCT
The DNA here is from genome assembly GCF_000414095.1 of Morus notabilis. Classification (NCBI taxonomy): domain Eukaryota; kingdom Viridiplantae; phylum Streptophyta; class Magnoliopsida; order Rosales; family Moraceae; genus Morus; species Morus notabilis. The sequence continues at coordinate 171,963 of NW_010361298.1, read as the reverse complement.
TGTGTAGCAATCATTAAGAAGTCAACTATTATTGTCCTCCCATTCTTTTGCAATCTTATTCTTATCTGTTACTAAGTCTGGTGACAAATTTTCAGGAGAATTTTATGTTGAGTCGAAAAGCTTACGAGGAAAATGCACAACATGTTGAACCTGCAATGTTTCTAGCAACAGCTTATGACAGGTCATCTGAAGCTTGGACCAGATCCTCACCTAGCTCATCGGTTAGTCCTCCTGATCGAACTCAATTGTGTTACCTTCCCCCTTTTTTTTTGTCGAAGATGTCATGCCTGATTAAACTTTTCACTTTTTCTGGTTACGGTTCCTTTCTCATGAACCTAATTTTTATTTTGTTCAATTTATCACTCTCTTGAAACTTATTTTCTCTTCAAAGTTTACATACAGCCATGCATAACCCAGACTTGGTACCAAATGAATTTGAAAATCCAGTGAAAATGCAGAACATTAGATTGAATACTTAGAAATGTATTTTTTAGAAGTTTCATGGAAATAAGTTTTTCCTTTTTTTTTTTTGGGCCCTATGGACATTTATATGCCTGGACTAGTGCCTAATCCTTGTTTATAAACACACCTAAGGATTTATAGCAGTTATTTCTTGCTACTTTTTATTTTTAATTTATATTCACACATGGATCTTGTTGAATTAAAAGGAGCTTAGAAGGCTGGCAGCTTATGCTCGAAGCAGTGCAAACTTGTTGACCAAACTCATTGTGGAGGATCATACTGATTCTTATAGATGGGAGGTTAGTTCCAACTACGACGCTATCCTCTAACAATTTTATTGTTATATATATTTCTAATTTTCTATACATCTTTGAATCGTTCTCCCTACGCGACTTTTCGCTTGCAGTGTCTTTTCCGGACTCCTTTGAATAACTTTGACGCGTTGGTTCTTCTCCATAGAGAAAAACTACCGTACCCCCACCGCCTTCTCTTCCCATCCGAATTAAGACAAGGTATATATATATATTTGTATGTGTTTTTCTGACACAATTGATGCCCACGTAATTCCCATTTCTTCTTAGGGGACTCAATGCTCGATTCCCGTTATTTTAAGCGTGAGTGTACTGTTTTTGGCCAGGAATCCGTGTGGCCCGGGGAAACCCTAGCAAGCTTTTCCGTCCCTTTCTATTACCTGGAGACTTGAAAGGGAATTCAAAGGAACTAAGAAACAAGCTCTTGGTAGATTTTGATCCATTGAAGTGCTTTGTTGGGGATCTAGAGGCAAGTACTATTGTATTATGGACCTCACTATAGAACTTTAACATTATTTATATGTTTGCACACATATATATAAATAATCGTATCTTGTTGTTTATAGGAATTCTCAAACACGTTCAAGATATGGTATGATGCACTGGGAGGTGATGCTGTTGGCTTAACTTGGGGGACAAATTCTTCAAAGGTTCGGTTTTCATCACTCTGCAGTTAGAGTATATTCAGTATATAATTGTTACAAGTTTTAATATTTCATTAACAAATCTTAAGCAATTAGCTTCAATATTTGATCTTTAAAATTGCTCTCTTTTAGAAACGAGGGCGAGAAGAAGCAAGCAAGGAAGTTAAAAATCCAACTAAGCTGTTACAAGCTGTTAGCGAAGCTGGAAAAGGGTTTGTGAGGAGCGTTTATCTTCTTAAAGCCCCAAGGCAAACAAGTTGATGTTTTATTTATTTATTTATTTATTCTCCCGAGACTTTTCTTTAAGGCTTGCAAATTTAATATTAACATGTTTTCGGTTCACGATTTTGCTTGTTTATATGGTTGATTTTGCTCTCTATTAGATTGAAACAATAGATCATTGCAATGGTATACATAGAACAGTTAGGCCTGTTTGGTTCGTGAGTTTAAACCTATATGGTTTTGATTTTATTACAATATTTTCTCTCATAAAAAATTTGTTTCAAAAGTTCCCGTTAATGGATTCTCTCTCAAAATTTAAATGAAGAATAAAAACCACTGATGAATCCGTGAACTAAACGAGTTCTTAGTATCTTGAGTCGATAAAGAAAGGTCATTCTTGTGAAATCTTAAAAGATGGGAAAAAAATTTATTGACGATGAATAGTTTGGTAATAAGGAATGGGTTTTTGAGGAACAGCTTCACGTTGAATATTAGAACTCATTAAAGCACAATTAGAATCATTATGCTCGATAAAAGGATCGAGGGAAGCTTCAATAGAAAAATGTTGGAAGGGGAAAGTAAGTACTTCGAAGATGAACTTGTTCCTACTCAATAGTTTGGAATCAATGACGATATTAAGCCTGGACAACTTGTTCTTCCTAACTACCTTGATTCGATGCCAAAGAATTTCCCGTTGTTATTATATAGTGCTCCTCTCTACTTCTTGGTAATAAATAAAGCATTTTCTTGTCCCTTTGTAAAATGATAATTGCCCGGTGTGTCGTTTTTCTCGAGGTGTGTGTGTGTGTGTGTGATAATGCTGTTATATTTACGCACGGTGAATTGATGTTGCCATTTTCTCAAGTTTTCTCGTTTTTCTCGTTTTTAAAGATGATGTCGTTCGTTTTCCTCAATTACCCCCTTGACGTTCGACAAAATATGAGCCCTATTTTAATTAGATAAGATAAGTAAATAGTAAAATAGTTATTTTTTTATACAAGGAGAGGAGGGGGAATGCCTAGTGGAACTCAGAATGACTCAAATTCTCAACACTTAAAGAAAATTGTAGAGGTTGTTTTTTTGTAACGAAACTCAGAAAAGGTTTAAACTCGAGTTAAAATTTTATTTAAGTTCATGTTCTTTTATAAAATTTGAGTTTGAACTCGAGTTTGAGGCTAAACTCGAGTTCAAGTTTTCCCTTCAACTCGAGTTCATAAACTCGAACTCAAGTTAATTAACAATATTTTTTCTATTTTTAAAATTGTCATAACTTTTTCATTTTAATTATGATTGAGAGGATTTTTTTTCTATGCATTCACAATGAAAAGATGAATAAAATTTCACCCATATACCCTATTACAATTTTTCATCATTATTGAGTTTTTATTAAAATACTATATAAATATAAATTTAAGTTTTGACCCATAAAAACACAAACTAAAAAAGATTCTCAATATAAATCATAACTCAAATTTTCACATCTAAACACAAACTCAAAATACAACTTCAACTCAAATTATAACTAAAATTTAACTCATTGTAATTCATCCTTCTGGTCCCTTTGCAAAATAATAATTGCCCGGTGTGTCATTTTTCTCGAGGTATGTGTGTGATAATGCTGTCATTTACGCACGGTGAATTGATGTTGCCATTTTCTCAAGTTTTCTTGTTTTTCTCATTTTTAAAGATGATGTCATTCGTTTTCCTCAATTACCCCCTCGACGTTCCACAAAATATGAGCCCTATTTTAATTAGATAAGATAAGTAAATAGTAAAATAGTTATTTTTTTTTATACAAGGAGAGGAGGAAATGTCAGTGAAATTCAGCGTGACTCGAATTCTCAACACTTAAAGAAAATTATAGAATTTACATTTAAAAGTAAAAAGTTTATGAGTCTAAATTTTTATCATATATTCTTGATTTATACTCTTTTGCTGGTATAATTATTTGATTAAAAATGTTACTGATTTAGTGCACGTGCCGAACAAGTAATAAAGTGAATGAGCAGAGTATCGTTCCTACGGAGAAAGTTATCAATATTTTTCCTAATAAGATCCAAGAGATGCAATGTAAACAAATTTAATGGTTTGATTCAACTACAAAGACTAAAAGAATTGCAGTAAACATAAGTAAATAAATGTACACTCAGTTATCAAAGGTGAAATTCAATCTATGTGAAGGTCTGGGACTCAATTTCCCCTTCACTGCAACCTGAGCTATTTAGGCTACGACTTTTGCTACAGCAATGCTGTCAGTTAACCTGAAACACGAATTTTTACACAAGAATCTCCCGATCTACTTATGATTTCACCTCTTTACTCAAAGTTCAACATATTCCTATGAGAAATCTAAATAGAGAGGTTATGTTAAGCATGTGTTTCAATTAGGCTATGTGAAACAAGTGTATATTTTTATACTACTCGCAAATCAACTAGATTTCTGTGTGAAATTTAGCCAAACAACACACTGTTCAATATTGGTCTAATCCCAACTAACTTTCCAGCAAATTGAAATCACTATAGTTTGCTTATGATGGCCGGTCAGTAAACAAAAATGAACAAGAGAGATTATATTGAACAAACTAATCAGTATCAGTATAGCAAAAGTGAGCATGCATAACGTCAAATTACAGATCTGGGTACTCTATCTTCCTAGCCACATTAATTTAGCTCATAGTTATTATGTTAATTTTAACAAAATATACAACCATGATATGAGTACATAAGAAGAGGAAAGAAAAACCAAAATGAGGTGAATAACAGTAAGACAAGATGATGCTTGGTAGTCTCCTCTTGTGGCTTCACTCATTGAGATCTCATCTCTTCCGTATTCATGCTTCTTTCTTTCTCTCTGGTTTTCTTTTTGCTCTATGCTGCTTCTTTCTTACTCAGTGCCATTCTTTTCTATTTTCTCTTATGGTTCTCTCTTTGCTTCCTGCGGTGCCCCATTTCTTTGAGAATTCAAGCGCATTTCTCTTTAGGGAAACTAAGGACGCTAAGGTGGCTCCTACTCAGAGGTTGGGTCTAGCTGACTAAGCACCAAGTCCATCTTCTGCGCTCTTTGTCCTAATTCTCTCGTAAAGTTATGCACTGGCGTCATCCACTAACTGCACGCTGTCATATTTTTGCTATAGCAAATGCTGCAGCATTTATCCTCACAAAACCTGCAAATCAGAAACGACACCTCTTGGACACACGTTACATGTTTTCTTCAAAACATCACAGAAACAACACACAAATAAATCTCAGCAGAGTGCACCACATGAACCAAAAGTTGAGCAAATAAAGTAGAAAATTAACAACTAAACCTTTGGAAGAGCCAATTATAAGCCTAGAAATGCCTAAAATATCTAATTCCTGGAGTTATCACACCTTCAAACTTAAAGTTTTACCCGACCTCGAGCAATGACACTACAAAACAAATGACACTACAAAAACAACATAAAAACAAATGACACTAGGATAATTCCCTTTTCAGTCAACCATGTGGGTTCAAGGTGTGGTTAAGTTTCTCAGGGGCTCTTTTATTATTATTATTTTCTTTTTCCACGCTTAAGCTTTACACCAACTCTCTTTGAATTATAAGATCGACTCATTTCTCCTTTCCATTCAAATGCTCTTCCCTAGTTAATGTAAATTCCATTCCTTTATACAATTAATCAAATAAAATGGTAAGATAAATATAACCAAATAACAAAATAAACTAAAATAAATCCTAATTATATATTTCAAAAAGATAAAATAAAATGAAACACTATCATTAATTTACCACTTACAAATATTATTGAATAGTTAAGTTAAAAGCAGCAAGAGATACAAATACTGTTAGAAATGGTTTAAACGTCGAGAGCACTGCAATTGCCTCAACCACATTCAGAAGGAAGAAAACCATGTGAGTGCCTGCAGTGCATTCATCATTTTTAAATGTCGAGTGAATTTAACAACAAATAAGTTAAGCTAGATTGACAATTATTCCAACACTATACAAGAGTCAAGTACTCAAAGCAAAGTAGCATATAAATTATTATTTGACAGTAGATAATGTTGCAATTATGTACCCACGTGATGAAAATGGCGAAGAAAAAGAAAATATAGAGGCAAGAGAATTTGTATTGCATTAAATCAAATTCATAATTATGTTATTTTGTTCATGTTTCCCATATTTAAATATTCAAGGCTATATGCTCCATCTACTAGTGCTAAAAATGAAATCACCAAAGCACATTGGACAACAATTAATAGAAACAGATTGCATGCATTCATCCCGAGCCCATCAATGAAACAGAAATGACCTAACTCAATTATACTTGAAATTTGGCTCTAATTTTCACTCATATCACCACACCCCAACACCGGTTTCAAGTAATGTTGAATGTGTATTTCAGCATCTATATATACACACACACACATAAGTACTTTTCATATCATGCAGGAATTATGGCTTCCACTCTCTAGTTTCTTGACATATATACTTCTCATATATTTATTTATTCTCCGGAGACTTTTCTTTAAGCCTTGCAAATTTAATATCAACATGTTTTCAGTTCACGATTTTTCTTGTTTATATGGTTGATTTTGCTCTCTATTAGATTGAAACAATAGATCATTGTAATGGTATACATAGAATAGTTAGGCCCTGTTTGGTTCGTGAGATTAAACCCATATGGTTTTGATTTTACTATAATGTTTTCTCTCACAAAAAAATTTGTTTAAACAGTTCCCGTTAATGGATTCTCTCACAAAGTTTGAATGAAGACTTAAAACCACTAAGGAACTTGTGGACCAAACATGTGCTTAGTATCTTGTGCTGATAAAGAGAAATCATTCTCATAGAAACTTAAAAGATTGGAAGAAAATTTATTGAGTATAAATAGTTTGGTAATAGGGAATAAGGTTTTCAGGAACAGCTTCACATTGAATATTAAAACTCATTAAAGCACAATTAGAAACATTATGCTCAATAAAAGAATCGAGGCTTCAATAGAAAAATATTAGAAGGAGAAAGTACTTCGAAGAGTAACCTGTTCCTACTCAATAGTTCAGAATCCTTGACCATATTGAGCAAGGACAACTTATTCTCGCTAACTACCAAGATTCAGTTCCAAAGAATTTCCTACCGCTATTATATAGTACTTATCTCTATCTGGTAATAGATAAAGCATTTATAATTTTTTTCTTATCTCTGAGATTTCATGAAAGTCTATTTAGAAATTCTTGATGATCAAACTTCGCATAAATTGCTAAGGATCTAAGAAGTCCGACATTGAATCCTTTGGACACGTATTTATAGGGCAAATGTGTCCATAGTGACTAGTATCTCATATTCGATAACTAGTAAAACTAATTTGAGGCATGTTTTTGTATGGTCTCTTTTCACATAATAAAATTAAAAATATTAACAAAGCAAAAATAGGAAGAATATCATAATGAATGTTAAGATTTAATTGCAAAAAGGATGAATTAAATTTAATGAAACCTGATTATATTGAAGGAAATTTTCTTTAAGCTATCTTACTCGAGTTGTCAGCTTTAATTGGCTCGATTCGCAAATCTCTGTTGATTTGATTTGCTAGCATTGATAAGCTAAATTTGACAATCCTAATTTGCTTGATTTGCAATCCTAATATCCAAAATATAACATGTGAAGAGCCTAGAGTTTTCAAATGGGTTGGGCCATCGATGGACGGCCCGACCCAGCACGTAAAAGTACCAGTTTCGGCATGGCCCGGTACAGTACTGTGATGGGCTGTGCCGGCCCACCACTTTTGATGGGCTAGGGCTGGATTGTGGCTTCTCAGCCTGCCAAATAGGCAATGACAACACACAAAAACAGAAGATGTATATATAAAGTACTAGTTCTTCTTTGGCCGAACAACACACAAAAACAGAAGATGAAACTTATATATGCATGCATGCATGCGGTACATATATATAAACTTCACACAAATTAATACGAAGAGATGAGAATTTTCATTTTCATTTTCATAGAGGTTCGCACACACCAATGGGTGCACCTCGAAACAGGCAATGACCGATTAGGCAATCAGCATCCTTTTCGCAAAATACAGTCTCTTGAAGGAGCCTTCGTCCGACGCCGACCGACATGGTAGAATAAGCAGAAGCAGAACAAGTGCTGCACGAGCCTATAATCACCATTAATATTAATAATACGCTCATCACCCCCATATTAAACCTAATTACATTAATCTTAATATTACTACTCTCCATCACTTCTCTCTCTCTTTCTCTCTCTAGAATATATCACTTTATTATTATCTCTGTGTGTGTGCGCTTTTCTTCCTTGAAAGATCCCTTTTTATAGCAGTATTTCTTGTTTAGAAAGGAATACAATATTGTACTTGAATGGTATACTTATTGCTTGTTGGACATAAAAAAATAAATAATTGCATTAACATATAATCGCTGGCTTTCCATAAATATATTTTTCATACATTGTGGGGCTTATGATTCTCATTTTATCTAAGAAATGAAACCACAACAGTTCGTGGGGATCAACTGTAGCCTCAAGTGGTTGCTTGAATGTTATTTTTTGGTAAAGTAGAAGGGTTTTCTTTCTTTCTTTTTTTTAGTTGTCGGAAAGTAGACGAGGGTTTATACCAAATCTTGAATATATATAAAGAAAAAGAGACATGCAGCATGAGATATCGTTAAATGTACGCCAAGAGAGGCGAGATGATTCTTAATGACCAATCTTCGCATAAATTGCTCAGGATCTAAGAAGTCCGATACTGAATCTTTTGGACACGTATTTATAGGGCAAATGTGTCCATAATGACTAATATCTCATATTCGATAACTAGCAAAACTAATTTGAGGCACATTTTTATATGGTCTCTTTTCACATAATAAAATTAAAAATATTAACAAAGCAAAAATAGGAAGAATATCATAATGAATGTTAAGATTTAAATACAAAAAGTACGAATTAAATTTAATGAAACCTGATTATATTGAAGGAAATTTTCTTTAAACTATCTTACTCGAGTTGTCAACTTTAATTGGCTCGATTCGTGAATCTCTGTTCATTTGATTTGCTAGTCTTGATAAGCTCAATTTGCCAATTCTAATTTGCTTGATTTGCAATCCTAATATCCAAAATATAACATGTCAAGAGCCTAGAGTTTTCAAATGGGCTGGGCCATCGATGGACGGCCCGACCCAGCTCGTAATAGTACCAGTTTTGGAATGGCATGGTACAGTACTATGACGGGCCGTGCTGGCCCACCACGTTTGTGTTGGTAACCGAATCGAATTCGGATGCGGAAGCGTGGCGGGGAGGCAGATCGTGTATAACAAAAATTTCATAAAACTTTTGAGATACTCTATAGATTATATTAATTTATGCACGAATAAATTAATCACATTAATTTATATGTCAAGAACTCAATTAGGAAAAATACCTGGAGGCCGACTCGGATGATAACTTGAGTTCTTTGACTACGAACAGTCCTTGCTCCAATATTTGTGTTTAGAAAACCAAAGTCTTCCACGTCAATTTCTTGATTCCACGTAGACGTGTGTGTGGGCACACATGAGACAAAATAGGTTTGAATAAAACTCGAATTTTTCCACAAACACCAACGCATGCACGATGTGGAATTTTTGGGAGAAAAATTTTCCTTTTCTTTTTCTTTTGAGAAATTCGGCCACCTCTCTATTAGGGCAGAAAAATGTTTCAAAAATTGTTTTCACAATTTTCTATCATTCTCATATTTAAAGAGTAGAAGTCAAACTTCAAAAAAGGAATCAAATCTCTATCTCCTATTTGAATTTGGAACAAAAAATCTCCTACACCTTATCTCTAATGTGGCCGGCCACTCTAGGGTTTTTCTCCCTTGTGTGTGGCGCCAAATCCAGATAGAGAAGGAAGAGAAATCATCCTTTATCCTGTAGTCCAATATTAATTCAAATTCAAATTCGAATTTAAGTCAAACTTAAATTAATTTGAATTCTAAATTGAACAACTTGTCAAATAAGTTTAAAA
>NW_010361298.1:143353-162132 GCF_000414095.1 Morus notabilis | reverse complement strand
TTAGAGTTAGGTAGAATCCGTTAACCTCTCTAATTATATCTGCATCCTTGAGTACCATTGATTCTCTAATGGATAGTGATTCATAAAACATATTCATGAACCAGAGCGCTCTTACTAATCCAAGTACCGAATCAACACTCAAGAGAATTATTTATCAACTTCTTTCTTAAGAAGGAATGGATTCCATCTCGTATAATAACATTCCCGGCTACCTATTTCATCACGTCTTCAAAATATAAGGAATAGGATTCAGGGTCTCGGAATCTGTACCGAGTAAATCAAAAGACATAAATCCATAAATAGGAGTTTGTTAAGAACTCAGGATTAAGATCATTCTATATATGACCATCGGTAGACTCAATTAGAATTTCTATGCTTAATGGAAATTATTAGAAATTCATATTGTGTATGTGTCCCTGTTCCACACAATCTCATTATGCGAAATACACTCATTCAATATCTCACCATATTAACAGTGCGGATAGCACCGTTCCATTCTAAATGGGAATGACATGTATTAATAATGTTTTAATTAAAGATTCTGAACTTTAATTAAATTCATTATGAGCAATGTTTTTGATTATTATCCTTAAACACTATCCTCGCATATATAACACTTATATACTATGTTTAAGGTTACATAAATAATCACAGAATTTTCATTGATATTCATAAAATATTCATAAATATATGCACATAAAATGATGAATAAACTCTTTTATTAATTAAATAACTAATATCCTATTACATCTTATGCTTCTAGGACACTATTCCCAACAGTTTGATAGGCTAGGGCTGGGCTGCGGCTTCTCAGCCTGCGACCCAAGCCTGGCCTAGCCAGTGAAGGCCCGCAGCCCGGCCCAAGCCCAGTTCGGTCCAAGCCCGAATTCGGCCCTTGTTCGACCCAGCCCATGCCTGCCAAAAAGCCCTCTAGCCCGTGAGGAATGTGACCATTGGGCCAGGCCCATCACGGGCCGACCGTTGGGCATGCGAAGGGCCCAACGGTCACAATCTGAAAAAATCCCCTATAAATACCCCTTAATCTCACCCTAAATCCCACATAACAATTCACTCTCAACTTCTCATCTCACTCTCATTCTATCTCTCATCTTGTCTCTTTGATTTTGATTCTAACTTTTTCTCTCGTGATCACTCATTTTCTTGCTCTTTCATTTACAAAGTTTTAATAATGCGTCACTTATTACTTTTGATAATGCCTCAGCTAACACGGCTGCAATTAACATGTTTAAACATAATTTGAAACCAATGTTTGGGGGGAAAATTTTTCATCAACAATGTGCGTGTCACATAATCAATTAGTAGTTCAGGCTGTTGAAAAAATACGGCATCGAGTGCGTAGTGGAATTTTAAAAATTTAAATCAATGCTAAAGCCAATCAAGAATGTGTTCATGATGCTATATAACATAAATACTTAAGATCTAAATCATACATTTTGAGATTTAGGAAACTGCATGTCTGACAGATCAAAACGTTCCAAACAGGAACCGGAAGAGCCTAAACCAACTTGTCTTCTTTGCTATTCTCGTTTCCACGATCAGAGTGTGGGTAGGCGCAGGTCCTTCAATCTCCTCTTGGTATCCTTGAACTCCTTCCAACCACAAGAGAGCCAAAGGAAAAATCATTCTTGAGAATTAAATAATTTTTCCTCTCAGGAATCTTTTGCCAATAGCCCCCAAAAGTCTCTCAAGTGATCTAATGAATAATGTGATTGAATGGGTTGTTTATAGTGTTTAGGAAGTCATATTTCTGTAACAATTAGGTTTCTCAAAGTTTATCTCACTTACAGAGTCGATTTTACCACGTCAACACGCGCTACGCGTTACAACCAGTCGACCGGTGGCAGAGACGTTATAACTCACCGGTCAACCTGTCCTTCATGAACCGGTCGATTGGACCGATCGACCTGTCTGAACTAGCAAAACTTGTTTTCCTAGCTTTCCAACACGAAAAACTTGCACACAGCCTCAATTTTGATTCAAACAACCCAATAGAGAAGTTGTCTGATCAAAATAGTCATATAATAGTTTTCCCCTATTAAACAATTCTGAAAATAATAATTCAACCAATTTATTCAAAATTAATTTATCAATTAATTCACCGATATATCACTGATGAATTAACCAATCTCATATTAACTTTGAAGCTCTTTACTATATATATCTTAATTGACAATAAACTTCACACAAATTAATACGAAAACATTAATTAATATGAAGAAATGAGAATTTTCATTTTCATAGAGGTTCGCACACACCAATGAGTCCACCTTGAAACAGGCAATGACCTATTTCGCAATCAGCATCCTTTTCACAAAATGCAGTCTCTTGAAGGAGTTTTCAACCGACGCCGACTGACATGGCAGAATAAGCAGAAGCAGAACAAGTGCTGCACGAGCCTATAATCACCATTAATATTAATAATACGCTCATCACCCCTATATTAAACCTAGTTACATTAATCTTAAACCTAATTACATTAATTTTAATCAACAAAGTTGTGCGAAAATATTTTTATTTTTTTTCCTCCTAAAATCTTTCCGTGATTTTCCATCTTATTAAGTAGAATAAAAAAAATCATAACAGAATATTTTGCTTTAAATGTACGCCAAGAGATGCGAGAAGTTGCGCACGTCGAAAACCCTAAAATCCTCTAATTTGGGGAAGTGGATTTTAGAGTGGGGTGGTTATATTTTAAACATGTTGGATGCATTCATCCTGAGGCCCACCAATGAAACAGAAAAGGCCTAACTCAATTATATTTGAAATTTGACTCTAATTTTCATTCATATCACCACACACCTAACACCGATCTCAAGTAATGTTCAATGTGTGTTTCAGCATCTATATATATTCACACATAAGTACTTCTCGTATCATGTGCGAATTATGGCTTCCAGTCCCTAGTTTGTTCACATATATACTTCTCATATATTTATTTATTTTCCCGAGACTTTTCTTTAGGGCTTGCAAATTTAAAATCAACATGTTTTCCGTTCACGATTTTTCTTCTTTATATGGTTGATTTTGCTCTCTATTAGATTCAAACAATAGATCATTGTAATGGTATACATAGAATAGTTAGGTCATGTTTGGTTCGTGAGTTTAAACCCATATGATTTTGATTTTATTACAATGTTATCTCTCACAAAAAAATTTATTTAAACAGTTCCCGCCAATGGATTCTCTCTCAAAGTTTGAATGAAGAATTAAAACCACTGATGAACCTGTGAACCAAATATGTCCTTAGTATCTTGAGCCGATAAAGAAAGATCATTCTCATGGAAACTTAATAGATGGGAATAAAATTTATTGATTGTAAATAGTTTGGTAATAGGGAATAAGGTTTTTCAGGAACAGCTACACATTGAATATTAAAACTCATTAAAGCACAATTAGAATCATTATGCTCAATAAAAGGATCGAGGCTTCAATAGAAAAATATTAGAAGGAGAAAGTACTTCGAAGATTAACCTATTCCTACTCAATAGTTTAGAATCCTTGACGATATTGAGCCATGACAACTTATTCTTCCTAACTACCTAGATTCGATGCCAATGAATTTCCTACTGCCATTATACAATACTTATCTCTATTTAGAGATTCTTAATAACCAATCTTCGCATAAATTGCTAAGGATCTAAGAAGTCCTACACTGAATACTTTGGACACGTATTTATAGGGAAATGTGTCCATAGTGACTAGTATCTCATATTCGATAACTAGCAAAACTAATTTGAGGCACGTTTTTATATGGTCTCTTTTCACATAATAAAATTAAAAATATTAACAAAGCAAAAATTTGCATCATTGGCTAGGGTTATTCACAGAAATGCCTATTTGGAGCATCTTAAATTAAAAAAAAATGTCTACTTATAACTTTATTCATAAAAATATCTACTATCATACAAATAAAGACGTTAATATCCCTACATAATGAATAAAAGGGAAAAAACTAATGATTAAAAAAAAGGAAGAATATCATAATGAATTTTCAAATTTAAATACAAAAAGTACGAATTAAATTTAATGAAACCTGATTACATTAAAGGATATTTTCTTTAAACAATCTTACTCGAGTTTTCAGCTTTAATTGGTTCGATTCGCAATCAGCATCCTTTTCAAAAAATACAGTCTCTTGAAGGAGTTTTCGACTGACGCCGACCGACATGGCAGAATAAGTAGAAGCAGAATAAGTGCTGCACAAGCCTATAATCACCATTAATATTAATAATACGCTCATCACCCCCATATTAAACCTAATTACATTAATCTTAATATTACTACTCTCCATCACTTCTCTCTCTCTAGAATATATCACTTTATAATTATCTGTGTGTGTTTGCTCTTTTCTTCCTTGAAAAGATCCCTTTTTATAATTTTGTTATGACGGCAACAACAGTTGCTCTTTTCTTTTTTGAACGCACTGGCGGTAAATTCACACTGTTACTTTTAGTCCAAAATGTTTAGGACTCACAGCCCATAATGAGAAAATCTATGCGAAAGGAAAGTGGTTTCCACATACACCACAGTTGGAGGACTATATATAATTGGCTAATTGGCTAGTTAAATGTCATGATTTTATAATTGACGTGACATGATATTATTGGAGGGACAGAAAAGGCGATTTTAGCTAAATGATCAGTCATGAAAAAGACCTCAGTGTAAGCCATTTCCTGAAGTGAGAAAACACAATAAACAATGATTGAAGAAATTAAGGGCCAATTCCTAGGGAGGCTTTTCTTAGATTTCTGACCCCCTCGAGTGTTTCCTCTACTTTCACTTGCACCATCGCTTGGAGGATGCGCAGTTTCCAGTGCATCAATAAATGAATCATGAGACTATCTTTGTTTTCCATTGTGTTTGTGTAATGTCTCCTGAAACAATTCAGCTATATATATCGGATCATGAAAGAGACTCCAGATAATTATAAGTATATATATGCTACACACATATATATATATATATATATATGTTTTGAAGGTAGGTATACAAGTCATGATACTTGATGTTTGATTTTCATTTCAATTCCCAAATCTGATCAAATGGAAACAATGAGAACTGTACGTTGAACATTATGAAGCTTCATCATGATTCATGTTATAACTAAGAAATCGATGTTGAATTTGAAATATATAACATCAAAGCTAAATTCTTAATTTGTTTTCAACGTATATTAACGTGGGGAAATCTAAAAAACCATTTTTTTTTTTTAATAAAAAAAAGACACTGTTTGCAATGTAAGTAATTGTTGATGCTCGAAAAATCACATGGTACGGATTCGGCCCAAATCCCACAACACGACCTAAGGTATGATACGTGAACCCAAGCCACGCTTCGGGGACTTCTACATAAGCTGTGGTTTGGTAGGCTAAGGAATGTGACTAGGCCCATTTTATCCGGCCCAATTAGATCCTTGGCCCACTTGGGGTGGTCTTGGGTCTATGAGGGAATTATGATAACGTGGGTTATGGAGAAAATTAGACAGAGTGAAACAAATTACCTAAGCTTACAGTTACCACATTTACAGTTCCAAACCTTTTATAAATAGTCTGAAAAAAGCCTATTGGTCCATTATCTTACACTAAAAGACAAAACGGTATTTTTCCCCATATCTTTCCTTTTTTCCTCTCATTTCCCTTTCCCTCCCGGAGGTCAAACGCAGCCTCTTCCCTAAAATCATAAAAGGGCAGGTAAGCACAAGTAAGGAAGAGTAAACTCTTAACCCCTTGGCTGCCTCCTCTGGCATCACCCGAAAGAACCAAGAGAGCTCTCATTGGCTACTCAACAACCCATCCCTGCATCTTCTTGGCAAGCTTTTGCCTGTAGGAGGTGAAAGCCACCATTGAACCATGCTGAAAACGTCTTACCGATGCAGCTATATGCATAGGCTTTAGCCAAGATTCAAACACTCTTGGAGGGAAATTTCCCTCCTCTTGGAGCCCCCATCCTTGCCTATAAATACCACATCCCTACACTCTAGAAGGGGTGAGGGAGAGAGAGAGCAAGCCAAGCATAGCTCTCCCACTTAAGAGAAACTCTTCTCTTCTCATGGTTTCCGGCGGACCTCCTCCGCGCAAGTAATGCTCAGGCGTTCTTCCCCAAGCTAAACACACATGAAAACCCAACATTAACAACCTAAATACAAGCTTAAACCTCATCATTGTGTTGGTTACAACTCTTAGTTTTTCACTTACTGAAATACTCCTTGGAAAGCTATAATCTCCATAACTTCCAGCAGAGTTCCTCCAGAACGTGTTTCTAGGCTTTCTCCCCATTGGAAGTGGTTAAAGCTATGGATAACCTCTGAGAATACCCAACCATGGCTTACAACACCCAAAGTTTACTTCTGCCGACCGACGTACTACGTCCGTCGCGGTCCTACAACTGGTTTTCACAAACATGTGAATATGGCTTATCACACATCTAAAAGCTTTGAGGAGCCTCTGAAATACACAAAACAACAAGCTCAGAAACTCTCCTCTTAGCCGGTTATTCACCTCTTGGTTTTTTCACTTACCGAAATACTCCTTGGAGAGCTTTAATCTCCATAACTGTCGGCAGAGTCCCTCTAGAACAAGTTTCTAGTCGTTCTCCCCATTGGAAGTGGTGAAAACACCTCAGCCATAGCCTAATATTTCTAAAACTGAGCCTTATCCTGTCCAACATACTACGTTCGTCGAAATCGTTCTATTCACCAACAAATGGATATAACTCAATTACATGCTTAGGAACTTCCTCCATAAACCGGTTACATTCCTCTCCCACGCCATATGCTCACTAGAAAGACTTCATCGGAAACTCTTCACTATCTCGGAGCCGGAATCGCAACGGATGTCGCCCTCGGATACCGCTGTCCTCGGGGTCATCCGGGTTTAGCCTAACCCAGCCGGGGCCAACATCGTCACTTCGGCCAACTTCGACGTCAAAAATCATACTTAGAAGCTCATTAGTCTCTGTCGACCGACGTACTGACAGGGTACAACCGATGTACATATAACGTGGACCAATAAAAATGAGGCCACGAGTTTCGGACCCTCCACGTCGACAGGCCCACGCCAAAAGAGCCCCAACAGTAATTTCATTTAATGATCACTTGCCAATTAAACCAATATTATATATTATTCAATTTCATGAAAGAAACGTACAAACAATTAGGAAAGGCTTACCATTATATATATAGAGGCAAGATTTTTGCTTAGAAATCAATAGGCCAAAACAACCAAGATGAAATGCGATAATAAAGAAAAGAATATTTGATTGATATATATGTATGAATTAGAGGGTTTAATTAGTGAAAATTCGATATTCGAGGAATAATAAAATAAGTACCGGAAGCCAAAAAGCAAGAAGCATAGCTCCAAGTGCAAAAGCTGATATGAAAAGACGGCAAGAAGTAGGGAAACCTGCATAATTAAAAGATGAAAAGGATTAATTAATTGGATTCAGTTTTGGAACAAACATGTCACATATATGCTTAGATAAAAATATATATAGACATATATATATACTATATATATACAATGAATGATTGAATGCAATACAATACAGTAATAGATATATATATATATATATATATAATGTTGAGATAATTAATAAGACATACAAAACACTACCTTTCAAAGAACGAAGTCTTGGAAAAAATACTTAGATTGGCTGAATTAAAAATAAAAATTTGCAATGATATATATATATATATATATTAAAATAATGTCAGAACTTCGTATGTGTGTGTGTATATATATATATATATATATATATAGAGAGAGAGAGAGAGAGAGAGAGAGAGTGAGTGAGTCTTTCTTAGGTATATTTCGTCCCTAAAGTTAAACTAAAGATAACCAAATTAATACAAAGGAGCAATATGATCAGCATGAAAGAGTTACCTGCGCAAAGAAGCCTCCCATTGCCGGTCCGATGGTCATTCCCATAGCCCATGCTGTACGAACCGGAAATAACAATTGATTATTTATTTATTTTCCCAATAAATATTAATGTAGTTTAAAATTTGCACTAGGCAGGCATTAATTAATTAATATGGGCCAAATTTAAATCTCTCACAGTTATTGTTGTGTGGGAAAGTGTGAAGAATACGTGGAAGAGCGATAATATGACACGTAGTCTTAACTACTCCCTGTAAAGCCACAACTCTCGACGCCTGGGGCTCCCTCCGGTTCCGTTATAAAGAACCTAAGTGAAAGGTCCAACTTAGGGCGTCGATTCCTCCTGACGTCGACAGTTCGTGCCGTCAACCTTAGGACATGGAAATCTCTCGACAGTGGAACCAACAGCCAAGAAGGACAGTTGGGTTAAGCAACACTGACGACGAGGGGAATGCTCTTTGGGGAAAGGTCTGACGTGGCAGATTGCGTACAAAAGTGGGGGATGATTGCAGACATTTATTGCGAACTCTTAAACCGCCCCACAGGGGACATAAAAGGATTACAGGGACGCACAGAGCCGTAATAGAAGACTAAATTGGCTGAGTGAACAGTACTCCAAGTGATTAGTGGGCTACGACTGGGCCTAAAAAGGAGAGCACTTGAGTGCTTCTACCTACGAAGGAGATCAACCCAGTGAAGGAAGCTCCCCGTATAAAAGGTCAAGACCCCATACGGAAAGAAGAGAACACAGAACAATTGATGTAAATTGTAAACCTCTCACAAAGAAATATACTACAACAGTGGATGTAGCTCTGATTTTCTAGAGTGAACCACTATAAAATCCCTTGTGTTCTTTATTTGTGCATACCTTTTTATTTACGCACAATACACCCCACCAACAAATGTACACACACATTCTACACCAATGCCGGTAATCCAACGGGGAACCCAGAAGTAACCTAGCCTGTTTTTGTTGACGAGAAATCACCGTCAACAGTTGTCATTCCTAGAACTTGTTATTAAGCAATATGGGTAGTTCATTGTTAAAAATATGAGTTGCACACTTACGTTGAAAATCAAAAGAGAAAGTCAAAGAGAGAGAAGAAGAAGAGAGAGAGCATTAAAAACGGTGCTGACTTTAAGAAGTGAATCCAGCTGTTTACAACTAATTCACGCGTAAAAAAAAGGAGACATGGGCTATAAAAATTATTTGAATGAGAAAAAAGAAAAGTATTGTATCACTTTGATATAGTAATCTTTTAGAGGACTACATAAAAGTATTTCAGTAGGAATATATTTGAGGAAAAATATATTTCAACATAAACACCCAGAAAAGATCAGCAGTAAAAATAAACACCAAAAACAAAGAACCTACCAGCAATGAGCAACAACTAAATCCAAAGAAGGTAGCAGGTGAAGGAACGCAAATCAACGACCAACAATTCGCAGCTCCCAACAATGAACGTGAAACAAAACTTGGAAAAGGAATGAGAAAAAAAAAAAAAAAGAAAAAAAAAAACTTGGAACAAAGATACACGCAGACACAAAAATTCAAAAAAATGAAAAAACAGGGAAAACAATAACCGGAGAAAAAAACAAACCAGGATAAAATCACATCGATTGATTTAAAAAGTCAATTAAAGCTAGAAAGGGAAGTAAAAAAGAAAATTGTAATCAGAAAAATCAGCCTACAAATAAATAAAATCTAACCATATAAAGAACATATTGAAAATACTCAATAAGGACAACATAGGAAAATAATTGCCCTATAAAAATCAAATCGGCATTCTTGTAATATTATAAAATAATCGATATTTTCAGAAATATATGTTCAAGATTAAGCATTTTATGTAATTAATTATTTCATGAGAATATAGTAGTCAAGAGGCTCATGATAAAACAAAAATATTTTAGTGACACAATTGTAAAAATAGTGGACTAATTTTTCCACAGTCAGCCAGATATGCATCATAAATAGTTTTGTGTGGCGTTCTGTAAATATTCTAACTTTATATATCTATTATATATTTGATAATGAATTATATTAGGATTTTTGAATTTAAATTATATAGTTATCTTTAAGGATATATTTTATTTTTATTTTACTTTTAAATTAGAATTATATTTGTTTATCTAGTAGGATTATTTTTGAATTAGTAGTTTATATTTCAGATGCCTATAAGTATATTATTCATTGTAATTTTTATTCAAGCATTTGACGATTAATGATATTGAGATTACTGATTTTCTCCTACTTGAGTTCTTGTTCTCCGTCGTGATCATTTTTCTCTATCTTGGGTTTATTTCTCTCCTTGATTCTATTACTTCTTTAATCAAATTCTTCTTCTAATTTCTACCGGGTCCTACATCAATATCACTACCATAAAAGGTAGAATAGGAGATAAAGGCGCAATAATCATAGATGACGGTTCCTTTAAATAGGCGTCTTCTTTTTCACCTTGACGTCCTTTTTTAAGGTTCTTTTTTTAGACATTAAAATGTCAAATTTTATCTTATCGTTATAAAATAATAGTAAAAACTAGAATTGTATGAAACTAAAAGAACAAGAGAGAGCATAAGAGAAATATGAGAGACAAATAAACTTTGTATTCTTTTCTAGTAGGAAGTATACATACAAGCAAATACCTCCTCTATTTATAGCCTAAGGATCATAACTAGAGGTCATAAGAGAAGACATAAATTACATAGGTTACATGCAAAATTAAGAGAGGAGTTATGGAGAATAATACACAATATTAAGAGGAGATATAATAGGGTCTAAATGAGTGACTTAATATCCATGTAGGTTATGGAATACCAAGATGGGGCATCCAATGTAATTGATTTATAACCTCCCCCTTGGATGCCACCTACTAAGAATATGCCTCGTTAAAAACCTTACTAAGAAAAAATCCTATGGGAAAAAATTTTAGTGAAGGGAAAAAGAGTACATTATTCTTGTAGGATTTGCGCTTTATAACTGCCTCAAACCTTGCCAGGAACCTAGGCTAAGGAAAAAAGAGTACAATACGCAGAGGTCTCCCCCTCATGTCGACATGTCTTCTTCAAAGATCTCTGAGCCGACACACGTCAATCTTACGCACTAATTTCTCAAATGTTGTCCTAGGAAGTGCCTTTGTAAATAAATCTGTCAAATTATAGCTGGAGCGAATTTGATGGACGTCTATTTCTCCTTTCTTTAGAAGCTTGTGCGTGGAAAAGAATTTTGGTGAAATATGCTTAGTTCTATCTCCTTTAATGTAACCTCCTTTGAGTTGAGCGATACGAGCTGCATTATCTTCATACAATAGTGTTGGACTTCCTTTGACGAATGAGAGATCACATGTCTCTCTTATATGCTGCACCAGGGATCTTAACCACACACATTCTCAACTTGCCTCATGAATTGCTAATATTTCAACGTGATTGGAGGATGTAGTTGTAAGAGTTTACTTTGTGGAGCACTAAGATAGAGCAGTACCACCATATGTGAACAAGTACCCGGTTTGTGATCGTACTTTATGTGGATCTGACAAATATCCAGCATCTGCACATCCAATCAACTCTAACTTCAAGCCCTATAAGTAAAACGATCCCATATCTGATGTACCACGAAGATAACGAAGTATTTGTTTAACACCATTCCAATGTCTTCGAGTTGGTGAAGAACTATATCTTGCTAGTAAACTAACAGAAAATGCTATGTTAGGTCTCGTGCAATTAGCAAGATACATTAGTGCTCTAACAACACTAAGATATGGTACTTCTGAACCAAGAATCCCTTCATTTTCCTCTCGAGGATGAAAGGGGTCCTTTCTCACATCAAGGGATCGAACAACCATGGGGGAACTCAATGGATGGGATTTATCCATATTAAAACGTTTTAAAACCTTCTCAATATAAGTCGATTGATGAACAAAAATCCCTCTAGAATAATGTTTGATCTGCAAGCCGAGACAAAATTTTATTTTACCCAAATCTTTCATTTCAAATTCATTTTTCAAATATGTTATCGTCTCATTAAGTTCTTCAGGAGTCCAAATAATATTCAAATCATCAACATAAACTGCAATAATAGCAAATCCAGACTTTGATTTCTTGATAAAAACACATGGGCAAATTAGATTGTTGATATATCCTTCTTTCAAAAGATATTCGCTGTGACGATTATACCACATGCGTCCAGATTACTTTAATCCATACAAAGATCTTTGTAATTTAATCAAAAAAATTTCTCAGGGTTTTGAATTGCATGCTTCATGCATTTTTAGTCCTTCAGGGACTTTTATGTAAATATCACTATCAAGTGATCCATACAGATAAATTGTTACAACATCCATTAGACGCATATGAAGTCCTTCTAAAATTGCCAGGCTAATAAAAAATCTAAATGTAATTGCATCCACCACTAGAGAATATGTTTCCTTATAATCAATACCTGGTCTCTGTGAAAAGCCTTGGGCTACAAGTCGTGCTTTGTATCTCACAACTTCATTTTTCTCATTACGTTTTCGCACAAACACCCATTTGTAGCCTACAGATTTTACACCTTCAGGTGTTTGGAAAACAGGTCTAAAGACTTGGTGTTTTTCAAGTGAATTTAGTTATGCTTGGATTGCGTCTTTCCATTTTGGCCAATCATTTCTACGTCGACATGCTTCAATGGACTTCGGTTCAAGATCATCGCTTTCTTTTGTAATATCATGAGCTACTGCATATGCAAATATGTTGTCGACAATAATTTCATTTCGGTTCCATCGCTTTCCTGAAGTTACATAACTTATTGAGATAACTTCATTAACATCATTTTCAGGTACCTGAACCTCTTCTAGGGTTTCTTGTTCAGTTATGCCAACTATTTCTCTTACGGGCTCTTCGGGAATATTAATAACTTTAGAAGTGCCAACCTGGTTATTTTGCTCCTTTTTCTTTCTTGGATTTTTATCCTTGGAACCTATAGGTCTACCACGCTTTTGGCATGCCTTAGACTCATTTGCTAATACATTAGTAGTTTGCCCCGTAGGGACATCAATTTGGACATGAGCATTTTCAGCTGGTATATGTGATTTTGTCACTTTCTTAACATTAGTAAATGCATCAAGTAACTGGTTTGCAATTTTTTACAAGTGAATGATTTTATGAACTTCTAATTCACATTGATTTGTACGAGGATCATAATGCAATAAAGACGATGCATTCCATAAAATTTTTTATTTTTCCAGCTGTTGTTTCTCTCTTCCCAATGCTGGGAAAACTGTCTCATCAAACTGACAGTCTGCAAACCATGCAGTAAAAAGATCACCTGTTAAGGATTTGAGATATTTAATAATTGGCGGAAATTCAAATCCAACATAAATTCCCAGCCTTCTTTGAGGGCCCATCTTAGTGCGCTGTGGTGGAGCAATTGAAACATATACCGCGCAACTAAAAACTCTTAGATGGGAAATATCTGGTTCTCGACCTAAAACAAGTTGTAATGGGGAGTATTTATGATATGTAGTAGGCCTTATGTGAATAAGTGCTGCTACATGTAATATGGCATGTTCCCAAGCAGAACTTGGTAACTTTGTTTTCATAAGTAAAGGCCTCACAATTAATTTCAATCTTTTAATAAAAGATTCTGCTAACCCATTCTGCGTATACGTGTGAGCAACATGATGCTCTACAATAATCCCAATTGACGTACAATAATCATTAAAAGCTTAGGATGTAAATTCTCCTGCATTATCAAGACGAATTTTCTTGATTGTATAATCTGGAAATTGTGCCAGTAATTGGATTATTTGAGCAAGGAGTCTCGAAAAAGTAATATTGCGAGTAGATAATAAATAAACATGTGACCAACGCGTTGATGCATCTGTTAGTACCATAAAATACTGAAATGGTCCACATGATGGTATTATACGCCCACAAATGTCTCCTTGAATTCGTTATAAAAATGCAGGAGATTCAATTGCAACTTTCATTGGGGACGGCCTTATAATAAATTTTCCTTCAAAACAAGTAGCACATGAGAAATCTTTGGACAAAAGAATCTTTTGTAATATGTTTATTTCTTGTATTCATCCTTGATTTTGAATCATGATCCATGGTTCTCTACAGTATTTTTCTCACAAAAAACACACATAAAATAAGAATGGTTCTGAATCATGATTCTGAATACATGAACCAAATATCTACTTAGTTCTTTAAAGGATGCCCATGTGTACTTTTTATAATTCTTCTCATCATTATCGAACTCGAATGACCCAAACTGTCATGCCAAAGAATAAAATTTCTTAGATTATTTGACTCTTGATCCATCACCACATAGGATTCAATTGGATTTATAAATGTATAATATAATCCAGAAGAGTATGATGGTAGCTTTTCTAATATATTTTTCTTTCCAGAGACAATAGACGTAATATAAAGATATTCAACGTCTTTCTCATTTGTTGTCTCAATACGGTAACCATTATGACGGATATCTTTAAAACTTAGTATGTATCTTTTCGATTTACTTGAATACATTGCGTCGTTAATTATAAGCTTTGTGCCACCGGGTAACAATATATTAGCTCTTCTGGAACCTTCAATAACGTTTGCAACACCAGATATTGTGTTAATATTAGCTTCAGCTAATATAAGATGGGAAAATATCTTTTATCTTTAGAATGGTGTGCGTTGTTCCGCTGTCTACTAATCAAAGAGCTTCACGATTAACTTTAGCACCATCTTTGTCATCATTGAAATCCATATTTCTTCATAAACATAAAATAAAGAATTATGAGAATATAACATACAAACCACAACTATTTTTTTAATAATAAAACACACCAAAAATTACAAAACAAGCCCAAAATAAAACACACCGAAAATTACAAAACACACTAAAAATAAAAGCACCCCTTAATATAACACACTTAGGCTAATATGGTGCGAGAACATCATTTTCAAGCCAAATTGATGTTTTCATCACCAATTAAATTCTCAAAACTCCCATCATTATTCTAAAAGAAATCCGCAACGTCCAAGTGCGTAAAGTCCATGGGATCATGGTGTTCAGCAAGGTTTGTTTCTACACCTTTTCCTTTTTCTTTCAATGATGCTTGATAAAGATCAAAAAAATGTTTAGCCGTACGACATGTGTATCGCCAATGTCCTCTCATGCCACACCTATAACAAACATCTTCATTATTCTTGGAGGCTTTATTTTGAGAACCTCTTTCTTCTTATTTTTCCTCTTTATTCTCCCACTTCTGGTGGTGAGATGTGGTCTTCTTGAAATTTGAAGAGTTTTGGTTATTATAACCACGACCACGACCACGTCCACATCCGCGTCTGCGTCCACGTCCACGTCCATGACCTCAACCATGATGTTGACCATGCCCAGAATCATCAAGAGATGCAACATTCACTTCAAGAAATGGCATTGATCCAGTTGGACGGGATTGATGATTTTTCATCAATAGTTTATTATTTTGCTCGGCAACAAGCATACATGAAATTAACTTGGAATATTTTTTAAAGCCTCGCTCTCGATACTGCTGTTGTAGGAGCATATTAGAGGCATGAATAGTAGAATACGTTTTTTCCAACATGTCATCATCAGTAACACTTTCTCCGCATAACTTTAATTGAGAAGTCATTTTAAACATTGCGGAATTATACTTGCTTATACTTTTAAAGTCTTGTAAACGTAGGTGCATCCAATTATAGCGAGCATTTGGAAGTATTGCGGTCTTTTGGTGGTCATACTTTTCTTTTAAATTGCTCCATAGGACATATGGATCTTTTACCGTCAAATATTTAATTTTCAATTGATGACGAAAGAATATCATTGCTTTTCCGCAATCCTGTAAGGATGCTTCATTTCCTTCTTTAATTGTTTCTCCAAGATTCATAGCATCAAGGTGGATCTCAGCGTCAAGAGTCCATGCCAAATAATTGTTGCCAGAAATATCTACATAATAAAATTAATAAGAATGACAATAATAGTTCTTAATCAATTAACAAAATACCAAACATTAAGAAACGTAAAAGGTCGAAGCATGAATGATAAAATCGATAAAATTAGTAGCTGGTCTATTTCTAATAACTAGAATAATACAATAAACCGGTAGATGAATAGAACATATATGATGTATTTGAAACAGTTTATATCAAAACATCAGTTTTAACAGTAATATCAGAACATCAGTTTTAACAATAATATGTTACAATCATGCTATAATACCCATTAAAGAAGAACAATCCATCAATGATTCATAACCATTACTGAATGAGTAGAAAATATTATATAACTCATATAACGAGTAAAGAAACAAAATGATAAACTAATGACCAGAAAAATTATGAGCAAAACGAACTAAAAAGATTTGTCAGAATAAACATATAACAAGAATTAAATTTTCAACTATGAGAATAAAATATATGCTCAATAGATGAACAATCACGATTACACAAATAGACACTTAAATCTAAATTACGAATACATCAATTCATTCTCAATAATGGCATACTGAAATATAAAGCACTGTAATTCATATTAAAAGAAATTTGGACCATATATTATCATTGATAAAATGCTATATATTATCATTTAAAAGCTGTGCAGTATAAAAGAAATATCAAAAACTAATAGTATACATGTATCTATAAAATCGGACACACAATGAATTACAGTAAATAAAATAAGAATAAAGCGCTAGTATGTATAACAAAAATCATACTGATCATATCATGTATACAAAGATAATATATGGACACAATACCTTTAAAAATGAAGAACTGGTTTAAAGAAATCACAATTAGAACTCATGCTGATAACGTGTTATAAAATAATAGTAAAAACTACAATTGTATGAAACTAAAAGAACAAGAGAGAGCATAAGAAAAATATGAGAGACAAAGAAGCTTTGTATTCTTTTCTAGTAAGAAATATACATACAAGCAAATACCTCCTCTATTTATAGCCTAAGGATCCTAACTAGAGGTTATAGGAGAAGACATAAGTTATATAGGTTACATGCAAAATTAAGAGAGGAGTTATGGAGAATAATACACAATATTAAGAGGAGAAATAATGGGTCTAATTGAGTGACTTAATATCTATGTAGGTTATAGAATACCAAGATGTGGCAGCTAATGTAATTGATTTACAACACTTATTAATTAATAATTTCTTATTTTGTTGACCCGTAATGTCAAACCAATAAGTTTAAAAAAAAAAAAAAAAAAGTAAGATTATCTTAGCTGCAAACTATTGCACTATTTCGGCTGGAAACTTCAGAAATAGTAATTTCAGGTCAATAAAATTAATAAGAGAAAAAGTTAACATTTTATGTGTCAAAAGAGGACCTTAAGATAATGATAAAAAAAAGATTCTTTTTTTTTAAAAACGTAAAGGTCAGGTATCTATTTAAAATTATAAAAAACGTAAGGTATTTGTAACGCCTTTAAGAATTAAATATGTTTAATTATATTAATTATGATTTATTAGTTTGTCTAATTTAATTTTCTTAATTAATCAAGAAATTTTAAATCACTTTTCGTATTCACAATTCCACCCCTTTTCTTTTAACTATTTTTAATACTATCTTTTCTTTTCTTATATTTCATTTTTCTTTTCTTCTTCTCATTTTCTCTCTTCACTCTCTCGTCACTCTCACTCTCTCTCGTGACCCTCTCTTTTCCTCTCACTCTCTCAGCTCACTCTCTTTCAGCTATCTCGGTCTCCTTCTCTTTCTGAGCTCTCTCTCCTTCGCTCATCTCTCTCTTCTTTCTCTCTTTCTCTCAAGTTTTCTCTCTCTCATTAGGTGTTTTGAGCCGGATTCAAACCAAAAAGGAGATTTTCAAGAAGTTTTCAACATCAAAGCATAAATCAAGGTTAAAATCTTTGAACCTTACTTTAAATTTTCAGATCTAGTTTTGTGGAACTCGTTTTTAGTTGAATTTGGTGATTTTTGGTTTGGATTTACTTTTGAATGGATTTTGATGAAATCGTGATAGAATTTAGAGTTTTTTGATTCTTTGAACCCCATTTGTTGATTAGAACCTGGTTTTTTTAATTTCCCTTGAAAATATCTCGAAATCAAACCCGAAATTACAAGTTTTGGCGATTTTCTTCACGATTCGGCCATTTTTCTCAGCATGACAAAACCCTACCAGTCGACCGGTCATCAATCCACCAGCCGACCGGTGGAGTTGTTGGGAATAGTGTCCTAGAAGCATGAGATGTAATAGGATATTTATTATTTATTTAATAAAAGAGTTTATTCATTATTTTATGTGAATATATTTATGAATATTTTATGAATATCAATGAAAATTTCATGGTTATTTATGTAACCTTAAACATTGTATATAAGTGTTATATACGAGAGGATAATGTTTAAGGATAATAATCAAAAAGCAATGTTCATAATGAATTTAATTAAAGTTCAGAATCTTTAATTAAAACATTATTAATACATGTCATTCCCATTAAGAATGGAATGGTGTTATCCGTACTGTTAATATGGTGAGATATTGAATGAGTGTATTTCACATAATGAGATTATGTGGAACAAGGACACAGACACAATATGAATTTCTAATAATTTCCGTTAAGTATAGAAATTCTAATTGAGTCTACCGATGGTCATATATAGAATGATCTTAATCCTGAGTTCTTAACAAACTCCTATTTATGGATTTGTGTCTTTTGATTTACTCGGTACAGATTCTGAGATCCTGAATCCTATTCCTTGTATTTTGGAGACATGATGAAGTAGGTAGCCGGGAATGTTATTACACGAGATGGAATCCATTCCTTCTTAAGAAAGAAGTAGTTAAATAATTCTCTTGAGGGTTGATTCGGTACTTGGACCAGTAGGAGCTCCGATTCATGAATGT
>NW_010361298.1:110693-142857 GCF_000414095.1 Morus notabilis | reverse complement strand
ATTGGACTACAGGATAAAGGATGATTTTCTCTTCCTTCCCTATCCAGTATTGGTGCCACACACAGGGATGGGAATCCCTAGCATGGCCGGCCACAAGGGATAAGAGATAGAGGAGAATTTTGGTTCGAAATTCAAATGGAGATAGAGATTGGATTCTTTCTAGAAGTTTGACTTCTACTCTATAAATACTATTTTTGAGACAATTTTCGGAATGGTTTTTTGCCCTAATTTTAGAGGTAGCTGAAATTTCTCTATAGAAATTTTGGAAACAATTTTTCAGCCCTAAGGGTTAAGGCTGGCCGAAATTTTCAAGAAAGAAAGGAAGGAAAAATTTTTCTCCAAAAATTCCACATCGTGCATGTGATGGTGTTTGTGGAAATTCGAGTGTTTATTGTAACCCGTTTTGTCTCATGTGTGCCCACACACACGTCTTCGTGGATTCTAGGAATTGATGTGGAAGACATTGGTTTTCTAAACACAAAGATTGGAGCAAGGACTGTTCGTGGTCAAAGAACTCAAGTTATCATATGAGTCGGCTTCCAGGTATTTTTCCTGACTGAGTTCTTGATATATATAAGTTAATGAGATTAATTTATTCGTGCATAAATTAATATAATCTATAGAGTATCTCAAAAGTTTTATGAAAATTTTTATTATACACGATCCGCCTCTTCCCCGCACCACCGCGCTTCCGCAGCCGGATTCGATTCGGCAACCAACAGGAGTTACACTGCTCTGTCACCGGTCGACCGGTGCACACTAAATCTAACCCTGAAGTGTTCCAAACCCCTGTTTTGACCCTGAAATTCAATGTAGAACCAACCTAAATTCAATTGGGAACTTAAAGTGAGTGGATTAGCCACATTAATCCTTGTTCCATTCCATTTCTTTTGATTGAATTCTGATTCTCAAAATATCATGATTTAAATTAAGAATTGTTTATAAACTTTGAATTTTATAAACTTTGAATTTGAGTCAAGGCACACTAGTATGATACAATTGTATATAATTAAATTAGATTGTTTAGAGAAAAAGATTAAATTCTAAACCGTTGATTTTGATAACGAAGCTAGCGTCACGATTGAATTTGGAGCTTCAAAGACAAGTGGAGCTAGAGCTACGTGAAATTGTCCGCAGGATTGACATCCGAGAGATAGGATATTCTTATCCATATCCTTGTTAGCCTGTTTTAAAGTGTTTTGACATATGTAAATATTTGTAAAGATAAGACATGTTTGATAAAGAAAAGTATTTTAACACAATAGCTTGATTATTGCTATTGATCTCATAATGAACTGATTTAAAGTGTTAATGGATATTTTCTTAAGATAAGATATCTTGCGAACTGGTAAGCCCGCTGATGGCCTAGACATGATATGGAGATCATATCTTTAGGGGCAGAAGTCGAAATCCGAACGGGCCACTACGGTGGTGTTTGGCCTTGCATTGGTCGTAAGTAATTTAATTACTTAAATTACTTGCTGGTTGCCTATAATCTGGAATTTAAGTTCATTTTCCTTTTAGAAAAATGTTGTTTGGTTCCGACTAATTCGTTCGGGCCTGTACTTTCATTTATTTATTCAATTTTATAAACTTTATATCTTACTAGGTCTTTCGCTCATTTTTCTATATTTCAAATGTATATTTAACTCCTCTCAGGTGATGCTAGAAGTGGCACAAAATAAGTGAGGAATTCCATTCAAGAAGGGAGGAGGCGGTGAAGTGTTTCTTTCATTATCATAAATATCTAAGGCATGTATAAACATCATGGATTATAAACCTTAAACTTTACTAGACTGTGTTTGATGTCAGTTATTTACTTTTCTGTATTTATTTATGTATACACAAGTGTAAACCCTGTGGATGCCGATGCTGACTTTTGATATTGATTTTAACAGTGATTGTGGTATATAAGGTTCACCTCACTCTTTCTAAAACTTAATTTTCTTAAAATAGTAAGGTTTGTTTAGAAATTCATATATATATATATTATCTTTGATTTTGACTTATGATTAATTACTTTCTTAATTCCTGTTTAATTTCAAAATAAGTGTCCACGTCACTAACCTCTGTTTGAGAGCGTGACAGTACTGAAAACATATTACGAAAAACACAGGTATTTTCCAAAACAAAAGGAAAAAAGAAAAAAGAAAAAGTTACCATTAGCGAGGAGGATAACCCAAATACGAAAACAATCTTTGATGGGTAAACCTCTCTGCAAATCTTTGTATTGCTCAACCTTACACCCTGGACAATCTGCCATAGTTCACTTCGTAATAGAATCCCCCTAAACTGGGACGTAAAAACTAATGCATTTTATCTAAACATTTTTAGATTCTTTCTTGTCCTTTTCTTATTTGAACATTTTTAGATTTCTTTTCTTGTCCTTTTCTTATTAAAATGTACACGTTATGCTACGGGCTTCCTAAATTATTGATTAGGAATGATTGTTAGAATTTATTGAATCTTTTTTTCTCTAAAAATATTAACTATGCCCAATTCTCAAAACATTAATTGGTTAGAGGCAACAATGAGCCTTTCCAATCTGATTATATTACCATTAATAAAGTTGTAATATTTTCCAAGCAGCATAAATACTAGAGAGGTTCCAATCTGATTGATTCTTCACACACAAACAAGCAACAAGCAAGCAACACTCATATTAGATCGGCAGTTAAAAACATGCATGTTGTAATAAGCAAACTATAATAACTAGCACTGCAAAGAAGGCAAAAAAAAAAAAAAGAAAAAAAAAGAGGATAAGATAGCAGTATATCATAAATTGGAAAACAGACCATCACCAACATTCTCAGAAATTGAAAAATGCGACCAGGAAAGGAACAACAAGCGCTATACAGAAATATCAAAAAATTAATGATCCCCTTATCTTAGGGAAAAGAATTAGTATCTAACAATCGGACAGATGTTATCGAAAATATCCACGGAAAAGCTTTATGATGTAGAACCAAAATAGAAATCCCAACTCAATAAAACAAAACAAAAATAGGAATTTACACAAGTTTTTAAAAAACCATATATATAATTTATTATTATAATTTGAATAACCGCGAGCCATCTGAATTCCTTTGCCATTGGAAATATTTTAATTTAGTCCATTCTTCTAGTCGTAATGAAGTAGAATATATATTCTCACATAAGAAAATATATTATATATTACAATTTGATGCAACATGGACAAAAAAGATGAGCTGGTGTTACCTTACTGCATGCCAATTTTCAATACCATCGAGATTACAAGTATTTTTATAAATCAAGTTGACAAGGTACACGTTTATATTAGTCGTATAATGAGAAACAAACAAGTTTTTTATTTTTATTTTCTTACTTTTCTTTCAAGACAATATTTTGATCTCTTCTAATATACTAGTGATGATGCTTTGGACGTGAGTGCGGTATCGGCAAATAAAATAAATCCTGTATGTTTTTTTATTTGAAGTCAAATATCATTACGTTATTTTATTTTGTTATTAATTATTTTTCTTTTTAAGAATAATAGAAATTTTTTTTAAGCATTTATAATTACAAAATGACTACCGACAAAAAAAGTTATGAACTTTTTTTTAATAGATAAAGACATAATGTATGAATTTGAGTTAAAAAAAGATTATTTCTATAATTGCCCTCAATTATGTACCATATTTTAAAGTACTCTCTGATATTTTAAAATCGCTCAAAATGGGCCTTGACATATAAAAACTAAGTCAAATGACCCCCTCTATTCACTCCAGTGTATCAAATTGACGGAAGTGCTTAAGTGGCAATAAAAAACCAATTAATTGAGGGTATTTACGTAAAAATGTGTAGGGCATTTGCGTAACTCTTGAATTCCTATTTTTGTATTCAATAAAGTAACTTGTGTAAATTCCTATTTTTGTTTTTCTCTAATATTTGAAATAAAGTTTAAAAAAAAACATATATATAATTTATTATTATCAAGGTTATTTTAGTAAATGTGGACAATAACTGCATAAGTGACTGTGCAAAAATAACCGTTGACGTGCTTCTCAAATTCTGTTATGGGGAAGCAATTTTTAAAAATTGCTGGTCAAAACCTTAACTGTTGTAGCTTCTTAAAAAGCTAAAAATAGCCTCCAAAAGTGAAGTCAAGCAGTCCCTAAGTCAGGTTCACTAGCTTTCTTTCGAGCTCTTTTGTAACATTATCCATCTAGGGTTTTCCTACAAATTAACTAGTATTTCACGGAGGGGCGTCAAAAGCAACACATGGCAACAACGAATATATTCAATATATTGCATCGAGGCCAGTTGAAAAATAAATAAATAAATACTAAATCAGAATGGTACTTACAAGTTGTTTTGTTTTAGGACTTTGGAGTTTTGTCAGTTGTTTATATTTCCTCCTGATGGAATTTAGACTTTTTATGAATTTGAGAGGTTTCATCTTAAAAAGGTCAACCGTTAATTAAGTGGAGTTGTTTAATGTGTATACAAGTTGGTGTTATTATATGTAAAAGAGATTGGACTCGGGTTTATTTTTACCCTAATCTATATGTCCTTACAAGATGATATTCTCTTTGAAATCGCCAACTTTGTATTGAATAGATCGAGCTGCTTATTTAATTTGATTAGATTCTGATACCATGATAAAATTTAGACTTTCTAAGGATTTAAACATTCATATTAGAAGTGGACTGTTCAAATATCCTTATAAATTGTTGTTCATTATTGTGTGTAAATGATGTGCAATTCGGATTTGTTTTTACCCTTTACACCTCCGCAAAACATTTTAGAACACAGACAATTTACCAAAAGCAAGCAACATTTAAATTAAAAAGTTTTTTTAAAAAAAAAAACCATATATATAATTTATTATTATATTTGTTGTAGTCCAATAAATCATTTATTATATTAAACATTGACTGCTATGATCAATTAATGATGGACTAATTAAGGAAATGATATTTTTTTTCTATTTTAATTATATCTAATATATTTATTAAGATAACGCTTATTTTAAAAAAGTGTTTTCATACATATTATCAATACACATTTCTCATATGCCGAATTGGCTTGTCTTTATCTCCATAATAAGATACATTTTACTTGACTAATGACCATGGCGTGTATTATCAATACACATTCCATATATACCGAA
The DNA here is from genome assembly GCF_000414095.1 of Morus notabilis. Classification (NCBI taxonomy): domain Eukaryota; kingdom Viridiplantae; phylum Streptophyta; class Magnoliopsida; order Rosales; family Moraceae; genus Morus; species Morus notabilis. The sequence continues at coordinate 137,723 of NW_010361298.1, read as the reverse complement.
CTAGCTTGTCCTTATCTCCATGGTAAGATATATTTTAATTGACTAATGACCATGGCGTGTATTAAGTGGACGTTTGGTTCATGGATTCAGAATTATGATTCAGAATCATTCTCAGTTTGTGTGTGTTTTTTATGAGAAAAAATATTGTAGCGAACCACGAACCATGATTCAAATAATGGCACGAATCCACCAACCAAACGCATTTTAAATTTCCTCACAGGAAAAATATGTAGTTTTGATGTGATATATATAGTAAAAAAGATAGGTTGGTTACCTTAATGCCATTACTGCAAGAAAAAATGTTGGTTACGTTAGTGTGGCTGGTGGAGAAGGGAGAAGGGGAGAGAGAAAGAAACAGAAGGTATGAGGAGAGAGAGATAATTAAGAAGGCTTGAGAAGAGAAACAGAGAGAGGGAGAAAGAGAACGTAGGGGGGAGAGAAGCTGAATGTTTATACAGTTGTGGCGAGAGTCAATTCACACTTAAAAATCACGACACATTCTCTTAATATCGTATAATTAGTTATGTATCAATCTTAATTTTTACTTGGTATGATATTGTTTGTTTTGAACCTAAGTTTGCAAGATTTTTGAGTTTCTTAAAGGCCTCATATCGTGGCTTATAATCTTCAGACGATGCATAAATGCATTTATCTTATCTTGACTCTCTCATCTTAAGAGATTCATGATTAATTTTGTAACTTTCTTTAAAAGTTTGTACATGTCATTACATGACATTTTTCCTCCAAATAATTTTAGCATTTGACTAACCGAGCCATCGGAATTCCTTTGCCATTGGAAATTTTTAATTTAGTCCACTCTTCTAGTCCTAATGAAGTAGAATATATATTCTCACATAAGAAAATATATTATATATTACAATTTGATGCAATATGCAATATATTACAATTTTCAATACTATCGAGATTCGTTTTCCATTACCAGTATTTTTATAAATCAAGTTGACAAGGTACACGTTTATCTTAGTCGTATAATGAGACAAACAAACAAGTTTTTTATTTTTATTTTTTTTATTTTTCTTTCAAGACAATATTTTGATCTCTTCTAATATACTAGTGATGATGCTTTGTACGTGAGTGCGGTATCGGCAAATAAATCCTATATGTTCTTTTATTGTAAGTCAAATATCATTATGCTCTTTTATTTGAAGTCATATATCATTACATTATTTTATGTTGTTAATAATTGTTGACGGTGAAATTTCGTCAACAGACATACGCCGGATCACCCTCTGGTATCCCGTGGGGTTACCGGCTAGAAATTAGCTGTATATTTGAAATTATGCTATGAAGTGTTTGTTATATTTTTAAAAGCATGAGAATAATGCTTGAATGAGAGGACACCCGAAATTTATAGTGGTTCACTCTGTTAATGAAGAGCTACACCCACTTGTGTATTGTATTTCCTTTGGGCTCTTTTTGGATTACATAGAATCAGCTCTCTATTCTCTGATTACATATGAAAAATAGCTAAAAATCCTCTCTTTCATTCATTCGGGGCCTTGCCGCTTTTATAGGCTAGAGATTACTTCATGGGTAGTTTTTCTTGGTAGGCTCATCCACTTGAGTGGCCTACTAGCCTATGAGCCCAGACGCATAGCCTGTCACCACCTTTTTCATTGTTCACTCATCCAATTTGTCCCCTATTGCGGCTATGCACATCCCTCTTTAATCATCCACCGTCCATTAAAGGGTGGTTTATGGGCTTGTAATTAATGCCTACATTACTGACATTCTTCAAACCCATACAGAACTCCTTTGTCCACTCAGGGGCCTTTCTGGAGATGTGGACCCATGTTTATACGGTCGGCTTCCTATGAGGCCTCTCCTCCTTGGAAGGGTCGGCCGTCTGGAGGCCTCACCTCCTTGGAAGGGTTGACCGTCTGGAGGCCTCTCCTCCTTGAAAGGGTCGGCCGTCTAAATGCCTCTCCTCCTTGGAAGGGTCGGCCTCATGGATGCCCCTTGGGGCTTTTGGCAGGTTTACGAACCTTCTTCATGGAGGCCTCTCCTCCTTGGAAGGGTCGGTCTCATGGATGCCCCTTGGGGCTCTTGGCAGGTTTAAGAACCTTCTTTATGGAGACCTCTCCCCCTTGGAGGGGTCGGCCTCATGGATGCCCCTTGGGGCTCTTGGCTGGATGCCCCTTGGGGCTCTTGACAGGTTTAAGAACCTTCTTTATAGAGGCCTCTCCTCCTTGGAGGGGTCGGCCCCGTGGATGCCCCTTAGGGCTCTTAGCAGGTTTAAGAACCTTCTTCATGGATGCCTCTCCTTCTTGGAGGGGTCGGCCTCGTGGATGCCCCTTGGGGCCCTTTGCAGGTTTAAGAACCTTCTTCATGGAGGCCTCTCCTCCTTGGAGGAGTCGGCCTCATGGATGCCCCTTGGGGCTCTTGGCAGGTTTAAGAACCTTTTTCATGGAGGCCTCTCCTCCTTGGAGAGGTCGGCCTCATGGATGCATGTTTAAGAACCTTCTTCATGGAGGGCTCTCCTCCTTGGAGGGGGCGGCCTCATGGATGCCCCTTAGGGCTCTTGGCAGGTTTAAGAACCTTCTTCATGGAGGCCTCTTCTCCTCGGAGGGATCGGCCTCATGGATGCCCCTTGGGGCTCTTGGCAGGTATATTTTTATTTTATGAATGTTTTTTACAGTTTAATTGTTTTTACTTGTGTTTTTCTCTTTTCTAATCTTATTTTGTTTTTTTAGTGCAGTTTTATTTTATTTTGTCAATGGTTCTTTTATAGTTTATTCTTTTCAAGACTATCTGTATATCCAATCTAACGTCTAACGTCTATAAAAGCAATTAAGTCAACTTAGAAGGTCACGTGTTAGCCACTTCTTTCTTCTTATTTTTTTTCTTCTTTTTTTAAAATTTTTCTCTTTTTTTTAATTTTTGATTTTTTTTTACCTGTTATCCTTTTTATTTTTTCTCTTAATATTCTTTTGAGAATTCTTTTATTTTTTACAATATCTTTCATTGCAATACTTTCTTTTAATTAAAATAATTCCTTTCAAATGTCTTCATACTTGAGTTATTTTCTTGGTAAAAAACTCCTATATAATTTTAATTCTTTTTCGATATGAGTTTTAAAATTTTTTTCTCTTATTCTAATTAACGGGCCAAAGATTATGTGAATTTGGACAAAGGGCCAAAGATTATTGTATATTAAGTTTACGTCGTCACATTGTTCGTCATCAACATGGCATTGGCAATCTCTTTCAGTTATTTGTAATAAACAAAGACTTGAGCAGTTGAGCCGGGATCTATATATATATATATATATATATCTTCAAGGTGTAGTGTTTGCCAACTTACTCTGAAATTTTCCTCAGTACAAACAATTAAGTTGAGTAGACAAAAAAAAAAAGAGCAAATGGAGAAAAGGAAAAAAAAAATTTTCCCAAAAAAAAAAAATAAAAATTAGAAAAAAAAAAAAAAAAAAAAAAAAGAAAAAAAAAAAAAGAAAGAAATCGTAGAGTGATCATTCATGGCAACAGAGAATAGAGGCTTTATTGCATTCTTCGCAACCTATCGGCCACCGGTTCCGCTGGGCATATACTCGCGCCCACTGGAGCCTCCACCCAAGTCCATTGCCGATGAGATTCACTTGATCACTCATCCTAAAGAATTAGAGTCCGACAACTACAATTACAACGGCCAACAGATTCCACCTGCGGCTCTCAAGACGATTCTCAACCGCCCGAAATTGGTTTCACTTGGCCTTTACAAAGACGCTGATGTTGATTCAGGTCGTCTTTCGGGCTTTCTTTTCGTCTCCGAACGAGGCGACTACGAGCTCGAAACGCTTCACATAGCCCTCCGCTTCAATGACAGTACACAACCCAAAGTCAAAGTCTTCAGTTTGGCTGATATTTACGGCACAACGACATTCGGTGGCGTTCGTATGGAAGACAGCGGTTGCGTTGCCGGTGATTATCTCATCTATGTCACCACCAAGGACCCCGCGCCTAAACGTCGTCAACCCTGGACTGCCGTTTATAAAACCAATCTTAACACCGGAGAAACTGAACGTCTCACCCCCCCAGGTTCCTACCTAATTAATTTTCCTTGATATATAACGAATTATTTTAACTAATTAATTAAGTTGATTTAGTTTTTCCATCTAACAGGGGAAGCTGATTTAAGCCCCTCCGTGTCACCATCCGGAAGGAAGATAGCGGTGGCGTCCTTCGAGGGAAAGGACCGCGGATGGGATGGCGAGATCGAAAATCTAGAGACTAACATTTATGTGTTTGACATTGACAATCCCATTCAAACTCGCTACAAGGTTGTAACGGATGGTGGGTGGCCAACATGGGGAAGTGAAGACGTCCTATTTTTCCATCGCAAGGTTGGGGACTATTGGGGTGTGTTCCGAGCCGTCATCGGCAGATCTCTCGTACCACCTGTTCGTATAACCCCGGAGGATATTACCGCCATCACTCCGGCAGCCATCAACGGCACCACTGTAGCAGTGGCAACTATTCGTCAAATATCAAGCTTCAATGATGTCCGTGTGAAAGATCAGTATCGGCACATTGAGATATTTGAATATTCTGCAACTAGTGGAGAAACAGTATCCAACATAAAAATCACTCAAGACACCGGACTATTGGCTGACCATTTCAACCCCTTTGTGATTGATGTTATTGGTGAGAATAAGCGCATCGGTTACCATCGTTGCCGTACCATCAAGGTACCACTGCCAGCCACTTTGAATTCCTCGATCAAATATATATATATATGCGCGCGCGCTACTTGACTAATTATTATGAGAGCCTAACTAGCTACCAATTAATACAATTAATTATCCGGAAGTAGTAGTAGCTAATTCATTGTGAGTTGTGACAGAGTCAGGACGGTATCACAAGGCGGTTCCACAAGCTCAAGTCTGCGGATCCAGCCATACAACTGGTTAGGGTTCCGGGAGTGTTTCCAACATTTTCCGAAGATGGCTCTAAGCTTGCATTTGTTGACAATGAGTTCAAGGCCGTCTGGTTAGCCGATGCATCTGGCTTGCGTGTTGTTTACGATGTATGTATATGTAATTACTAACTAGATTAATATTCATTCTCATATATAAATATTTAGCATTACTATTTATTTATATAGTTTTAAGTGTGTTCAGAGTACGTACTAATTTTAATTTGTTCATGCAGGCGGGCAAACCAAACAGCCTCTTTGCGACGGTTTGGAACCGAAATCCAGAAAAGGATACACTGTACGTGTGCGTGGGACCCGCTTTCAGCCCTAATGACAAACTAGACATCGCCGCCCTCATCAACGTGTCAACTGCTGATAATCCGAAACTTAAAACGCTCACAACAGGAGATTTCAATAATGCCTTCGCGTCCACCAATATAGAAGGTAACTAAACAAATTTCTTTTGGTAAATAAACAAGGTAATTAACTTGATTAATTTCCTCCATTAGCAAGTAATCGGCGCTAAGTATAATTACTCCTTATATATACATATATATATAGTCATTTTTAATTGACAAATTGATAATATATGAATGGGTTGAAACTTGTGCTTGTAACAGGGACCCAATTAGTTTATCGATCCACAAGAAATGGAGGGAGTGAAAAATATAAGAATCTATACATAATGGACGCACAATCAGGGGAAGATGGGTGTTTAACAAGGCTAACAGAAGGCAAATGGACAGACACACATTGCCAATGGTCCCCAAATGGAGATTGGATAGTGTTCTCTTCAAGCCGTGAAAATCCTTACGGGGCGGATCAATATAAAAAAGAAAACTTCGACAATGGTCTCGACCCAGGATACTTTGCAGTGTATTTAGTGAATACAAGCAACCCGTCGGCGGTGGTAAGAGTGGCAGGGAGTGGTTATGACCTTGCAGGGCATGTGAACCACCCATTCTTCAGTCCGGACGGAAAAAGCATCGTTGTGACATCGGATCTTGCCGCAGTTTCTGTTGATCCAATTTCTCTGCCTCTCTTCGTGCACTCTGTGAGGCCTTACGGGGATATCTTCATTTTCGATATCGACACGAAGGACATACATAAGAACAAGGATTTGAAAACGTTCAAACGAGCCACACATAGTAGATTCGAGTATTCCACTGTCAGCTGGACCAGCATGTTCCCACCTGTTGACATGGATGCACAGTGGAACCTTCAACACTATATAGGCCAGTTCGACTTCGCTCCCACATGCCCGTATGTGCATCCTGGTGGAGGCGAAAGTTGGCACATGACTGGCCAACTTTGCATTCCCAAAAGAGATTGTTGATTTGAGATTTTAACTTGTTTCTGCCATCTATCTTCTTTACTTTCATCATCTCCTACGTAAGCGTGTTTCCATTTTATGCATGTTTTCATTTTGTGTTCGAATAAATATATAAATAAATAATATCGCCATCTCTATCTCATCTATTATGTTATACGCACTGCAATCTCAATGTAAGATGGAGGTGTGGCTACAAATTTAATGTAAGACTTAATTAATTACGCTTGGATGTGTAGTGTGTATACCTTTCTGTAAGACTTGATTATTTAAGCCTTTGATCTCTAGATCTATCATTATATATATATATATATAGTACCATGTCATCTGCAAACAATATATATATATATATATAGAAAACTCTATAATATATTATTGAAAATATGCCATATTTTACTGAAAATTTGTTAGTATTTTCTGTGATTATTCTTAACAATGAATGATTGAATGCAATGCAATAGAATACAGTACTAGATATATATAATGTTGAGATAATTAATAAGACATACAAAACACTACCTTCCAAAGAACGAAGTCTTGGAAAATATACTTAGAATATACTTGTCCGCTGGCTGAACAAAAAATAAAAATTTGCAAGGATATATATATATATATATATATATATATATACAGAGAGAGTGTGTGTGTGTTTTTCTTAGGTATATTTCGTCCCCAAAGTGAAATTAAAGATAACCAATTTAATATAAAGGAGCAATATGATCAGCATGCAAGAGTTACCTGGGCAAAGAAGCCTCCCATTCCCGGTCCGATGGTCATTCCCATAGCCCATGCTGTACTAACGTGAAATAACAATTAATTATTTATTTATTTTCCCAATAAATGTTAATGTAGTTTAAAATTTGCACTAGGCAGGCATTAATTAATTAATATGGGCCAAATTTAAATCTCTCACAGTTGTCATTCCTAGAGCTTAGTGTTAGTCGATGTGGGTGGCTCATTGTCAAAAATATGAGATGTACACTTATGTTGAAAACTAAAAGAAAAAGTCCAAAAGGGAGAAAATAAGAGAGAACACCCAAAACAGTGTTGACTTTAGAAAGTTAACCCAGCTGTTTATAGCCGATTCATGCATAAAATAGAGGGAGACAGAGACTATAAATACAGGTCCAATTAAACCATAGGAACTTTCAAGAAGAAACCTTATACTGACGACCGTCCAAAAGTTTACACTAAGGCCAAACGGAGTGTTGAAAATAACCCTGAATTTACAAAATTCAAGCATACTATATATTTCAGAGATAGATATGAATCATGAATAAAGGTGAACTTTTTTTACATTTATATTTATAAAATACGAAAAGAAAAGAAGTAGTGTAGTAATTATAGACGTCATATACCAACACTTTGACAGTTCCTATTATTAAGACATAATTAATAAAAGTAGGTAAGTTTATTAATTAATTAGCTGGACACATAATATTGCATCAAATACAAATTATAACAAAAGATTAGATAATCAATATGAAGATCATGAGCTCACCTACATAACCAACATAGTAGGCAACATCTTCCTCTCTTTTAGCAATATGAAAATCCTTTATCTACGGCAAATTAGTACAAAACGAAGATTAATAATTAATCAAAGAAATACAAAAAAAAAAACAAAAAACAAAAAACAAAAAACAAAAACAAAAAAAACAAAAACAAACAAATTAAGTTATGTTCTCGATCGCCATATCACGTTATCAGAATTTCTTAAATTCCAATCTTCACTTTGTACTTCTTTCGATAATTTGGATTTTGATATATAGGACTTAGTTGCCATTTTAAATTATGATTGAACAGTTTTAGTCCATTTATTCATAGGGAATAAATTCCCAAACCCCAATCCCAACCCCGATCCTGATTAATTCGGATTGCAGTCGTCAATCAAAATAATACAATACTGTACACCAAAAATGAGCATTTTTAAAATTTTTTCTTGTCTTTTTCCTATTAAAATGTACACGTTATGCTATGTGTTTTCTAGACTTTAAATTATTAATTAAGTATGATATTTGGAGTTTATTAAATTTTTTTCCTTTAAGAATATTAACTATGCACCAATTCTCACAACAATAGTTGGTTAGAGGCAACAATGAGCGGAAAAACAAAAGAGCAAATATGTATTATGTAGCGGATTTTATTAGTGTTTTGCTTTTTAAGAAAGAAAATATTAAAAATATAAAGTTTCTCATAACTTATTTGAAACTATTATTTTAAAAAATGTTGAACCAACATGTTTTTTTTTAAAAAAAGGAAAAAAGTCTGATTATATTCTTTTAAACATAAACATTATAAACTCAAAATTTAATTAAAAAAATAACATTTTTATAAAGAAAATGCTCTCGCCCACTCTCTCTCTCTGTGTGCACGTTTTTCTCGATCTGCTCTCCGTTCTCCGAGGTACATGGCTAGTGAAATATGAGAATTTGTTCAGTGTATCATTATCGAATAATAAGCACTTATAATATTAAAAAAAAGGTCTTTTTATTGTATTGTCAATAGTGCATGTTTTTAAGATTTATATAAAGTGAAACCATATATAATCAATATGATCTTTTATATTATATTAAATAAGTTTTTTTTCTCATTTCTTATCAAAGAATTATCCAAACAATATAATAGATTTATCAACTAACTTTAAAAACGACGAAAAAAAATAAAAAAAAAAAAAAAAAAAAAAAAAAAAAAAAAAAAAAAAAAAAAAAAACTCAATTGCGTGGAAAACCACATGGCTACTGCCTCGATCTAGCCGCAGCAACCACCGATCCGGAAGATCACATCGTGGCGGGTGGTTTTACGGTTACAACTGTTAAGGGTATCATAGAAAAGCATTAAAAATAAGTTGAGAGGTGAGAGCGAGATGATTGCTCATTTCTAGAGTAACAGATGAAAATATTGGAAAAATGTCCGTCTGATTACATTACCATTAATAAAGTTGTAATATCTTTCAAGCAGCATAAATACTAGAGAGAATTTCCAATCTGATTGATTCTTCACACACAAACAATTCATTAACCCCCATGAAAAACTCTCTTTTCTTTTTTTTGGTTGTTGTTGAAGAAACCAAACACGAGAAGTGCACCGAGATAAGACGTAGTATTCTATTCTTCCCAAATCTCTTCTTCAACGTGCCTCGTACTGAACAACTGCAACAAGCAAGCAACACTCATATTAGATCGGCAGTTAAAAACATGCATGTTGTAATAAGCAAACTATAATAACTAGCACTGCAAAGAAGGCAACAAAAAAAAAAAAAAAAAAAAAAGAGGATAAGATAGCAGTATATCATAAATTGGAAAACAGACCATCACCAACATTCTCAGAAATGGAAAAATGCGACCATGAAAGGAACAACAAGCGCTATACAGAAATATCAAAAAATTAATGATCCCCTTATCTTAGGGAAAAGAATTAGTATCTAACAATCGGACAGATGTTATCAAAAATATCCACGGAAAAGCTTTATGAGGAATCCTTCATCAGTGGTTGTGAATGAATGATTTTTCTCAATCTTTTCGACCGTAGGAGCAAGTCAGAAAGATTGAGAAATAGAACCATCTGATATGATTCGTTCTCAATAGCCATGAGATGATCATCTTAGGGTGATCCTTTTGTCGACAGATGCTCCTATTACCAAAATAGAAATCCCAACTCAATAAAACAAAACGGTGTTAGTTAAAATGACTGATAAGGTATGGTGGTAGTTGATTTTCCCTCCAAAAAATATTACAACAGATGTTCCTAACTGAACACAGAACACAACACAGTTGAAATAACAATGGTGTTAGTCAGAACAAAGGGATATACAGCTGCTCCACATATAAAAATAAACAAAAAAATAACATGTGGTGGTAATATTCGCACATCCATCCATGCCCATGTTTCAATATCGGCTTACCCGTAGGCAATATCCTACCAGCAGAATCACAGAGAATGGTAAATTCTAGCTTTAAGTGATTAAAAGAAAAAAGTAAAACCCTTGCTGCAGGATACCAGTTGAATTTCAAAGAGATTATTTCTTTTCATGGAAGCCACATTATAATGGAATAAGTTCTATACTAGCTATTAGCCTCTTTCTGTAATCTATTTCATCTCTATTATCTTGTCAGTTTCCTTTTCATTTCTATTATTGACTTTGACGCATATCCACATTTATGCCTAGACCTTAAGCTCAAGGTAAAAACAACGTTTTTGTCAAACATTTTAATAGACGTCCTACAAGCAATGTTTTAAAGGGTGGCATGACGTTTTGTTTTTGACTTTATACAGCACCACACAACAACACGGAAGCCTCATAATCCTAAGGAGAAGCAAAAGCATCAAATTGTGTCTCAAAGCTTTAGGCCACCGGGCTTTATGAATTGGCCTAACCCGAGGTAGGTCTGGGGATATCTGCCTTAGGCACTCGAAGAACATTACACACAACAAATATAAACCAAGTTACATGCAAAATTGTCACGTCACTCCAAAATATGCTTTTCTAATTCCTACGAAACCACAAACTCAAAAGTAGTCTCTCAACATGTGGTACCAAAGCATAATTAATATGGTCTCAAGTCAATTAAGACAATTTGTCATGTATGACCAACATAGCAGTGCACAAGAGCAATACAATATGAGAAGTAAAATGGGAAAATGTAAAAGGGTTAAGAGAATGGTATTTTTCTGAGTAATCGACATGATGTTTCACTTTCACTGTTTCACAAGAGAGATATTTGAGGGTATAACTCTAGATACAGCCACGCAGTGAAAGAGAATTCACTTAACACTTCCTAACTAGTTTATGGCAATGATCGACAAAGCCAACCTCGGGCTCTTCAAAATCCATCAGATTAAATTAAACCACGCTCTGTTGAGTTAACTTGTAACAGCACATTGCTTTTCAAATTTCGCCTCAACGCTCTATTCATGCCGATAAAGGTTTGAACATATTTCGCAATGTGCTTTTGTAGTACCCTAAATTGTTTGTTTTGGTAATGTGGAATTAAGAAAGTATCTACACATTAAGCTGTTGGTATATATCATTATAATCCCTAAGCTTAGCTATATTTCTAAGGCAACATTGAAGAATCATGTATTCAATGAAATATGAGAACATACTGCGGCGGGTGCGCTTCTTGTACAAGATACGGTAACCGCACTCCCGGCATTGTATCACATCACCTGGCTTCAGAGTGTTCTCCATTCCACAATCTACAACAACATCGCTAAACTTTCAAGGTCTTCAAAAACCAAACCTTAAAATTATATACATATATATATATAGACAGAGAGAGAGAGAGAGTCAAGGGGTAAGAGTACCTCCACAAATGTAGCTGACTGGTTCGGGCTGAGGATCCATGAATGAGAATTCAACGTACGTTTGTGAACCTCAATTTGTAGTCTTTTGGAGCTGAAAATATGGAACAATTCAATTCACTCAAAATATGTTTAGTAATTTGATAGTAAAACCTCCAATTGGAAAGAAAAAGAAAATAAATAACCAAGGTAGAAAACAAACATACGACAAATAATTTCTAGGAGGAAGCACGAAATTATATGCACCTGTAGAATTATCATTGCATCTGTATATTGGTTTACGGTTTGGAACACTAAACCAACATCAACTCCCCAGATAGGAATTACCAGTATAATTAATTTTTTGTTCTTCTTGATAAATACTAGGAGTAGAATTAATCTCCAAATATATATATATATATATATATATATATATATACAACCTAAACCTAGTTTATTATCAGATTTCGAAATGACAAAATTGATGGAAGGGTTGTAAGATATATAATGTTAGATTTATCAATTATGATGTATAAACATAAATACCTAATACGCTATGAAGAAGATTCAGAATCTGAAATTGTGTCTTCACCTTTGTTCTCGGCGGCGACGGGGCGACGGAGCGACGGTGACGCCGCACGGAAGCAGGGGCTGGGGCGGCGGCTAGGGCGGAAGAGAGAACAGAGAGAGACTGATAGAGTCGAATAATCGAAGAAGACAAGAAGGTTGGGCTTTTCTCGTGTTTTAGGGTATCATATAATATAATACATGGAAACGACACAAATACAATATAATAAAACACCCTTATTCTCTTATACTGTATTAATTCTTAATACACCATTTTTTTATTCGGAACCCTCAAAAATCAAATTTTGGGGACCCTCAAAACTTCAAAATTTCCACAAAATTTAGGAAAATTCGGTGAAATTTTCGTCATACTTACAATGAAATCATAGACTTTTGCCTCTTTTTTTTTTCTTTTTTAATAAGTAACCGTTTAGTTCACTGATTTGAGTTTTTAATTTGAATTGATATGTGACTTTATGTAAGAGTTTTTTACTATAGTAAAAAAGTTAAATGGAACTGTTTTTTAAAACTTTTCACTGTAACAAAATTCGAATCGATGAAATGAACGAACCCATATTATTTTAGCACTCCTACCAACTTCTTGTAATTTTGGAACTTTTAGTCCATTTTTTTTATAATTAGTCCCTAAATTAGCTATAAAATTTCATATAATTTAATAATGGCCGTTCTTTTGAAAGGTGAGGGATTAAAAATCACTGGGAAAAAAAAAAGACGAAGATATGAAACATTTCTAAAAACATTGGTTACCCCTATAGTAGCCAAATGGAATTGTGAAACACAAGAATCCATTGCAAATTTAATCTTGACACGGTCCAAAGTCAATGGTTAGGGAGTCCCTTATTCTCAACATTTAAAAAAAAAAAAAAAAAAAAAAGAAGGAATCATCCATTTTCTTAGCCGCCAAACGCTTACCAAAGACCAAGGAAAAACTAGACCAACTAGGAATATGTAATTAGAAAATAACAAAGGATGTGAGACACGTGGCAGTAGCGTGGGGCAGGTGCAGGGACAACACCGTTTTACACTCTGAGACCGCCGACCGACCCCAACCCTTCGCTTTCCCTTCCCATTACATTAATGACCACTTTACCCTTCATTTCTTTCTTTTATAAAGATGCCCTTGTGTATTTCAATATTTACCATAATACTCCGCTTCCGAACGCGGATTTTTCTTTTTTTTAAGGACAGACACGGCCGCTAAGGTATGCTTTGCTTTCTAGAGGATTTTTAGGCCAAATGCTTTCTAGAATTATTATTATTATTTTTGGATTTTCTAGAAGATTGTTGTGATAAGGTTTTTAAAAAAAAAAAAAAGAGTTCAAGAACTAATCAAGTAGAGAAAATGTTTAAGGATGAAACAATCTCAATGCTAATAGTTCATAGTCTATAAGTTTAAAAACCAACATATATTAATAACGCGTTTACTTAGGGATAAAAATGAAATGGGTAGAATTTAAAATAAAAATTAGAGGTCATAATAAATTATTTACTTAAATTATAGATTTAAAATCGAGAGTATTGCGAATTCAAATCCTATGTTGTACATTAATTTATATGCTTTTTTAGTAAATTCTTTCACATTCTAAGATAAATTTGAGTAAATAAATATAAGAATGACAAGTTTAATTAGCATTTTCTACTCGCATTCCTCACTTGTAATGCGTTGTGCTATACAGCTCTGCAGAAGCTCCGCACTCACAAGGAGTGATCCCCGCAAGGACATGAGGCCCACGCCTTGTAATTACAGCGTCATTTAGCTTTTTTCTGTTCATAATAGCTAAACATGTCATAAAGATTGTTTTTTATTTTATACTATATTGTAAACTTATTAAACACATATGTGATGGATTTTGGAGGTTAGACATTGTATTATTAGATTTTAATTTCGTATTTAATTTATGCTTTATCTCAATTATATGATAATTATGAGCATTTAAATGAAGACTTTACTAATCGTGAGTTGTTTAGTGGACAAGTTAATAATTTGTAAAATTGTCATTTAAGGGTTGAAAAATAGTAAATTATTAAAATGTTAGAATTTATACTCTTTCCAAGACTTTAGTAGTCGTGAATTATAGAGTGGACAAGTTAATAATTTGTAAAATTGGTTCCTTTTTTTTTTTTTTCCTTTTTTTCAAGTCTTCTATTTTTTTTTCTTAAAATTTATTTTTTTTATTTTATTTCTTTTTGGCCTTTTTTGTTGCTTTTTGCTCACTTATTTTTTTTATTTTTTATTTTTACATTTTGATTCCTTTAGCCTTAAAATTTATTTATTTTTTATTTTGGTCTTCTTTTTACTTTTTTTTTGTTTATTGTTCTAAATTTTATTTTATTTTTTAAAATTTTGATTCCTTTTTGAAATTTTATATTCAGAATCTATATGTTTTTAAATGTGTCTCATTTCAAAACTTTATTTTAAAAATTTTATTGTCACGTGTATTTCTTTACCTTCACACCATATTTAATTACAATTATTATTTTTAAATACATGGATTCTATCCAATTTGTTTGTGTTGGATGATTTTAAAATGAAAATTTTCCCTTATTTTACTCCTATTAACATATTTCTTCATATGAGCCCGTATTTTATTTGTTTTAATTTTGTTTTGCTAAAAGATTCTTTCAGTGTAATCCTTTTTTAATGTACTTTTTTTGAATAGTTTTTTTCCCCAAACGTTCTATCTTTTTTTTAGTTGTGTCTCTATTTAGTTATTTAGTTTTTTACTGTGTAATCCTTATTATTTTAATAGCAATACTTATAAAGACGTTTGTTTTAATTATGTATTAACTAACATCTTTATTAGTGAATAAATTTTTAAAAAATAATATCACAGTAATTAAAACTTAACATACGGATTATTCTCCACGTGTTAGTATAAAATACTTGTGTTCTAATTTAAATTAATAATAATTGTTAAAATGGGCCACATCCCGATATTTAAGGGAGAAAGGAGGGGCATTCTGGGGAATTCATGTGGGTCATAGTTCTCCTCTGGAAACCGAAGCTTCTTTGAAGTTGTTTTGCTGTTCTGCTTAAGTTATATATAAAATAAAATACATGGCGTTTATTTGTATGACTTTGATCATCAACATTTGATTTCATCAGAATTAACAAGTAGAACAATTTCTTTTCTTTTCTTCTTCTTTTTAATTTGGATCTTCGGTGGTTTGTGATTTAAGAAAGGGCTTTTCCTTAAGATTCAGATTCTGTGTTTTCTTTCCAATCCTTATTATTATTACTACTGGGCATTGCCATTGCCATTGAAATTGACGTTGACTCTTTTCTGTTCTGTTCTTCACAACAGGTATTGTATTGTTCTCTTAAACGTAATTTTACTTAATTTTGTTTTCTGGGCTTTCTTCTTTGATGCATTTCATGACGTGGGTTTGTTTTTCTTTTTGTTTAATTTGAGAAAATTTATCATAATTGCTTGATTTTTTATCCCTTTTTTTATAATTTAAGTTAGATGATGTAAGCTGTTTCTCTTTTTTTAGATGCTTTATTCATTTATATTTTCTCTCATTACTTTAGATGAAAAATTCGTTTTGGATTTGGATGTTCCACTAAAGAAGAGAGAATACTGGACAAGACAATACTATTGCTGAATATGATTGATTGAATGAATTAGATATTGGCAAAAAACAGGAATCAAAACAAATTGGGCAACTAAAAGAAAATATGGAAATAAAAGGAAATAGAAAACTTGAAACTCATGAAACTTGGCTGGGCATGAACCTTCACGTTTATTGAATTTGCTGAATGTTAAATGTGATTCCAATTGCATTTGCATTTGCTGTATCGTTTCCTTGGAGTGTTGGAATTCTTTTGTTTGATATTTTGATAATGCATTACGCAGGTTAGTTTTTCATTGTCGTAAAATCATCTTTTCTGGAGGTTAAGATACGATGCGTGCGCCATCATTGCTCGCACAATGCTTGCCTGGGTTGGTTCCCAATGACAAAGGAAGTCACAGCTTGACATCCATTTCGGGTAGAGATTTGCATCTCCCATCACCAGCCGTTGAGATTCTCCCATCCAAGGTCTTATTATTTCTGTCCATAGATTCAACCATTTCTGACTTTAATTTGGAATGTTAAATAGTATGCCAAGAGATTTCTAGACTGGAGTTTTTATGCTTTTTCTCTTGTGATGCGCAGTCGGTGCACCCGTACAAGTATGCTGGGGAGAATGTAGACTTGCATGGACTTAATGTGTTCAAGGTAACTGAATAAATATTGTATGGTTATCTCAACCTCTTTCTGAGGCGTTGAATTACTTTCATTGAAGAAGTGTGTAGTGTGCTTGAATTGAAGAAGAATAGCCTCAACTGGACATAAATTGTAACGTGTAAACTGAATCGAATTCATCGAATTCAATTATGAGCCATTTCCCATTTGTATGTATGTACATTGTTTTGGAGTTTTAAAACGTTATGCAGTTATTTATTTATCGGCGAGTAGTCTTAACTTGGGGTTTTTTTTTTCACATTTTGTCTTTTAGTGTAGCCTTTGATGATAAGTTCCTTTCTTGATGTCTTTCAGGGAAGAGTTAGTGTTGCTGATATCATCGGGTTCAACAGTTCAGAATCAATATCTTCAAAACCTGAGGGTAGGTGTACAGCTTTCCACCCAGTAATCAGAAAGAAGTTTGTTAATTGAATTTGACAGTGATTAGCTATATGAATAATAAATTTTACCAGTGTACTCATTTCAGACTCGTAATGAACTTAATGATCTGAGGCAGGAAAAACGTTTTGGTTTTGCAGGGTATCTAAAATCCTGGGACAGCTCTATTGATCTTGTTAATGTTCTTAAGCATGAAATTCGTGATGGACAACTTAGCTTTAGGGGAAAAAGGGTACTTGAGGTAATTCCATAAGCAAATGCTTCTACTGCACATATTACACGTTTCTATTAACTATGTTCATGCATGTCTTCTTCCTTCCACCACGAATTATTCACTGCATCAAATCCTAGGATAGCATCTTGATGATACAGTAGTCGATTCAAACGAGCTTTTTGTTGAACCCTTGGCATAGTCAAGCTCGAAATTCCTGAGCAGCTCCATACAACTAGACAATTGGGGTGAGAAGACATTAAACCTAACAAAAGCTGTATGCCAAAAAAATATTTGTTCTCTGGGAGAAAACATATCAAAAAGCTGCTTCAGAGGCTGGGTTATCAAGATGACTGTTGGCTTTTTCTTGAGATACAATTTTGATCTAGATATCGGAGAGTGACAAAATTTTCCCTCAAGCTTTCAAATGAGCCTTTGTTTTCTTAGGTTTATATAACATTGGGAATTCTAGGCTGAAATTATTCTCATAGATTTTCTTGTTACTACTTGAATGCAATGACTTGTAACTTTTCTCGTTCTATCTGTTAATTTTTTTCTATCAACGTAACAATTTTTGCAGCTAGGTTGCGGCTATGGACTGCCAGGGATTTTTGCTTGTCTAAAGGTATGTATTATATTGATAGATACAACTTATCAAGGCTTCTTTAAGTTATTATTATTCTTTTTTTATTATTTTTAATTTTCGTTGTGTTATGTTATCTAAAGATCTAGAATACTTTCTTTAGAAAGAGAATCCCAGAAAAACGGCAAAGCAAGAGGTCCTCTCGTTGTATCCAAAATAGTACATATATTTTAGTTAACAAGTCGTCGAATCCGAGCTACTGCAAATTCATTTTTTTTTTTTAAATGGCATTTACATGTAGTTCAACCTTGAAGGTTTTTTTAGGATCACAAAATCAATTGGCAACTTGCTTTAGTAGTCTGGTGAACATTGTAAGAAAGAGATTAGTTTATAGTTTCAGCCAAAAAAAAAAAGGTTTATTTATAGAATTCACTTGTCGTCTTTCTGACTAATCACTTCACAGGGAGCTTCCACAGTTCATTTTCAAGACCTCAACGCAGAAACCATAAGATGCACTACAATACCAAACGTTCTTGCCAACCTCGAACAAGCTCGTGACAAGCAAAGCCGACAGCTGGAGAGCCCCCTTACTCCATCGAGACAAACTCTGGCACCTTCGGTGCACTTCTACGCCGGTGACTGGGAAGAGCTCCCCACAGTCCTGTCAGTCGTGAGAGGTGAAGGGTTTGAAGCAACGACGGGGATGAGCTTGAGCTTTTCAGAGGAGGACTTTATGGATGGATGTAGCAGCCAAGATGGCAGCATTCTGGGGCAAGAATCTTCCTCGAGGAGATCAAGGAAGCTCTCGGGGAGCCGTGCATGGGAGAGGGCTAGTGAGACAGATCAAGGAGAAGGTGGATACGACATTATTTTGATGACGGATATTCCTTACTCGTTGACCTCATTGAAGAAGCTTTATGCGCTGATAAAAAAGGTAAACTGTTTGTTGTACCCTTCCTCATTTTGTTTTACATGAGAGTTTCTTGAATTCATTTTGTAATAGTGGTTTTTCTTTTCTTTTGTTTTGGAAAAGCAGTGTTTGAGGCCTCCTTATGGAGTGGCATACATGGCAACAAAGAAGAATTATGTTGGGTTCAACAGTGGAGCGAGACACTTGAGAAGTCTGGTTGATGAAGAAGCCATTTTTGGAGCCCATTTAGTCAAAGAGATGCCTGATAGAGATGTCTGGAAATTTTTTCTCAAGTGACCAAAAACACCCAACAAAAAAGTTGCCAAAATAACTCTATATCATAATTCCATTTGATATTGTTTGTATTTCTATTTGTGTATTATGTAGATCATAAACCTTTTTTTATTTTTATTTTTTATTTTTTTCTTGTTTTGCTCAGTGATGAGGGAGTTATGGTGGTCGTAAAGGTTTAGTTGGTAAACGTCTAGTTTTGTTCCTATGCCTTCATGTAATATTTTCTCCTCTTCTCCTTTTCCCTTTTCTTTCGTTATTTTTTAATTCCTTGAATATACGTACAACATATACTGTAAATCAAACCATTACGTAATTTCAGAAGGTTAATGTTACAATATTGTTCTTCTTTTCATTTTATGTAATAACAACAACAACAAAATGTTCATCTTTAGAAATGGTTAATCACTGATAAATTAGTGATTGATCACTATAATCCTAAGAAAAAAGAAGCCTTTTAAATAATAAAAAGAAACAAAGAGAAAATTGTTAAACTTATTCTCAAAAATGTTAGTCTTGATTACTACATTTTTTATTAATATAGTTATTTGATTAAAAATGATATTAATTAAAAATAAGGAGTAAATAATCACATACTAAAAAGTATGTCTCATTAAGAAATGTTAACGTCACTCTTTATATTATTTTCTTAATCACTTTCTACATTCATTGTTTCACGTGTAGATTTTATTAACATGATATATTATCATTTAAACATAAATTGAGATTGTGAAGTCTACGTGTCAAATAATAAATGTAGAAAGTAATAAAAATAGTAAAAAAGTATGACGTTAATATTTCTCTCATCTCCTTTTCCTAAAAATAAAAAAAATAAAAAAAAAAAAAAAATTTACGGCCCACTTACTTTTTTCATGTTTTTTAATCCAATCCTATTGGCTAACACAAAATAATAATACTTGTGATCATCACTATATTTTTTTAATTAATCACAAATTTTTCATGTTCAACTCTGGATGACCGGAACTGACTAACACTTTTTTCATGTATAATTATTTTTAATCAAACTTTTTAAATCTTTAAATTATATTTTAGATTATGAGTCTCAAGAATACTAATAACTCAAACTTAAAATTATAATAAAAGCAAAAAATTAACTACACTGTTATCTAAATGCATAATTTTACTGACTTTAAACTTTAGAAAGTGAATTAAACTCAATTACAGGTTTGATTCATTAGAAATTAGAAAAGATGAATGAGAAAGGCTAAAAAGCTTTAAAAAGAAAACATTGAAAGTTACATTGTTATTTTCCTTTATAATTTTTATTTAACTCACGTTCTTGAAAAAATTTTGTGGCTCCACCATCGTCTCCGCTCCAACTTGTCAAAATAATATAGTTTAATTCATGTGAAGCACGTGTTAATTCTTTATGGATGTTGGACGTTGGATAATATTATATGTTTTTAAGATATATGATAAATATTTATTAATTTTGATCTTCTAATAAAGTTTATTTTGAAAATAAATTCTTAATATTTCATCAAGAATAGATACTTAACTTTTAAATTGTAATTTATGATTTATTTTATCATACGGCATAGTATTTAATAGAGTATGGAAAATAAAAAGAAATAAAAGAGTTAGAAGGAAAAGAAAACAGAAAAAAAAAAAAAGAAGAAAGAAGAAGAAACACCAATAAGGGTTGCAAGCCAAAGAAAAAAAAATGAATGAGCTAAAAGAAAAAAAAAAAAAAAAAAAGAAAGAAAAGAGAGAGGGGGAGGGGGGGGGGTGGGGGGGGAAAAGTACAACCGAAACGGTGCTTAAATGACGACCAACACCTACAGTGGACCAAGCACATACTCTTTCTTTTAATATAGTTTGACAGATTAGATTAGATATAAGAGTTGGCATAGTATATGCATACATATATATATATATATATATATATTGCTACCACTTTAACATATTTAAGTTGATATGAAAACCTATTATTCTAACAGGATTGATCCGTAACTTCAACTTTCACGTGAATCTTCGAGCTACATTGATACAACCGAATACACAGAATATCTATCTACGAAATAAGTGTAGGACCTGTTTAATTCGCTGATTCAAGTTGATTTATGACTTTATGTGAAAATTTTTTACTGTAATAAAAAAGTTAAATATGACTGTTTTTGAGAATTTTTTACTAGAACACAACTCGAATTCTAACTCAAATCGGTGAAATGAACGGGACCGTAATATATGAGAATATTTTTCACCTTTGCCGTGCCTAACACAGTGGGCCTTATCCTCATGCATTAACAAAAACATTTCTTCATTTTCTGGAATTTGTTCATGCTCAACTTTGAGTTTGAGTTTGAGTTTGCCTGTACTCAAGAGACAAAACTGGAATAAAAAAAAAGTGAAAAGATTCCATACAAGTTGTTGGTGACAATGAATTATATTGTCGCCTGTCGACTTCGGTCTTCCGTCAATTTTCTCCACACCATCTTACCGCAATGTAGTAGAGTCAAGATTGCAACAATATAGACTAGAGGAATACCGATAACGCAACCCCCAGATGTGAAATTAACTAGTGTCTGCAAAACACAAAGGCAAAATCATCGGGTAGAATTAGTTCTCAAGTAAATAGTAAGCACTTGATTGTCTATTAAGGATTGAACAAATTCTCCAAAAGTTACATATAATACACAACCAAAACTCACTTAACGAGTAAGAAATTAGCAAAGTAGTTGCACCCCAGAAATCAACAGAAACTGTCAAAATAGTTGACAAATCATTCAAAAGGCTTAGAAAGAAAGACCTTTACTTCCCTATTTTAAGTTTTCTTTTACTTTTCTAGTTTTCTTTTGGCTCATAAAGGCTCTTAAATTCGAGCCAAATTGTCATGTGCATGTGCATATATGGAGGTATACTGGTTACAGAACTACTTATATTTGGAATATTTAAGTGACTAGTACAGTGTAACGATTTTAAATGGCATTAAGAAATCTTCCCTTATTTAGATAAAACGAAATGACACAGGAAAAACCTGTAAAAATTTCAAAATAACAGAAGCTAAATCATTTTGATGGTGTGACATCAATATTTTTTTTTCATCCTCAAAGTTCCACGTTCAAGGTCCAAAACTGAATGGTTATAGCAACCAATAATACATAGAATGCTCAAAATATGTCTTGCTCAACTAGTTTCAACTTTTGAGCTGTGAAATGAAAAATATTATTGAGCATACATCCATACATAGAACGATACATGTTTACAAAAACAGCATCTGTATGCATGTAGGTTGTATGGCGGTGTAAAGTCAGAGTTAGGATTTTTACCACCATTGCTGCAACAAGATGAACTATAGGAACAAACAACTGGTCCACTTTATTACTTTCCGCATATCCGTTGAATGCTATAACCATTGAGAAAGTGTGAATTGTGACAAATGCAAGAGCAATAATTGCTGCAACACAGCAAAGGTTTGTCAGAAGACTCGGGCTACAATCTTAAAGCATCTGCCAAAAATGATCAATTGTGTTTGTTTTAAGAAACACACACACACAACTTTTTTGAGCTATGGTAAGCCAAGAACCTAATCTTCAAGAAGCACTATTTCGCACTTTCAGGATATATTTTCATTGGTGGAGCCTCTCTTTAAAATTTGGATACATAAATAGAGAAAAGACTGCCCATTTAAACTTTTGTTACACAAGTAATCATGTGAAGTCTATGCTGCAACGTTGTCTTTTTTAACAATTAAATCTACATATGAATAATATGCATACGTTTTTACTACTAATATTTTACAAATCAAAATCCAATTCAGTAAACAAGGAAGTTAAAAAATATGCTCCTTAGTTAAAGGGAAAACGATAGGCATTGCAATTTACAATTTAACAATCTTCACTGCATAGACTATACACGCAAATATGAGATGATGAATTTGTTTCGCAAATGAGAACCTTGTAAAATTGACTCACCAGAAACAAGGAAAAAGGGTATTTGTGAGCACGAATCAACGAAAAATGTAGCTGGACCAAATGCCGGCGTTAAGAGGCTGAGACAGAAAAACACAGCGTGGGCCAAGCCGTGACCTAGACCGCCAGCTGCAAGTGCAAGCAAATACGAAGGGGTCCTCAGGAAACAAAGGATTTTAGTAATTTTGGTTATTGATAAGAGTTTGGAAAACCTCTTTTTAGAGTTTAAACATACCGAGAGCAATTTGCATCTTATCGGTGGCATATAGGCGTGGTTTCGATACTCTATCAGCAAAAGCATCCAATACATCTTCCAACCTCCTTCAAGAATGAATCCCAAGCCAAATCCAGTAAAAAGAGAATGTTACTTACAGAGACAGAGACAAACAAAAAAAAAAAAACAACACAAAAAGTCAAGAATAGATATGATGAAGGTTGAAATTCTCACTTGTAGAGCTTCCAGAAGAGAAGGCGCAAGCCTTCTTGAAAAGCAACCGCCGTGAACAAAAGGACGCCGTACAGCCACCAAGAGTTTGGGTTCAGAGGGAGAAACGCCCTCCATACTCCCGACAACACGATCAGGCTTATCAACCATAACAGTGTGCTGCGTGTGTATATATATATACATATATATATATATATATAATTATAATGCAGCAATCACATTTAAGTTTAACAAGAGTAGATTTCCAAATTCATTTGTGAAATCTCTCTCAACGTGATTGATAGAAAAGGTTGAACAACTATTAATACATCATCCGACTCCATAGATTAGAGATTAAGCTAAAACAGATGATTATCTAAACTGGATTGGTTCATTCTTCTTCTTATATCTAATCTAATCTAATATCTAATCTAATCTAATAATAATTAAGGCAAAATTCAACAAACAAAATGTCCAAAATGTTTTGTAATGAAATTTCCCAAGTAAAAAATTCTCAAAAAAAATAAATAAATAAATTCCCAAGTAAAAAGTATAAAAAAAAAAAAAAAAAAAAAAAAAACCCAAAAAGAGTTTTTTTTTCCTCAATTAAAAAAAAAAAAAAAAAAAAAAAAAACCCAAAAAGAGTTTTTTTTTCCTCAATTAAAAAAAAAAAAAAAAAAAAAAAAAACCCTAATAGAGTTGATTTTTCCTCAATTGAAAAGAAAAGAAAAAAGAAGAAAAAGAATAACCTGGAGAGGAGAATGAGGATGAGAAAGGGCTTTTTGGAGATGAGAGAGACGAAGAGAGAGAGAGATGGTCCGAGTGCTATCAAGGCGTACCCAATTCCCGCTGCCACCGTCATCGATTCCCTTCAGCTCTTTCAAATTTTTCTTTTTTTAGTTTTTGGGTCAAGTTGCCTCTCTTCTTCCCATTCCTTCTTCAATTCAAAATTTCCCCAACAATTTCTTCACTTCTTTCTTTCTTTTTTCTTTTCTTGGTTCTACGGCCCCATTTGGTGCAAATGGTTGCAGGAAATCAAGCGTTATAATCCGGGTCTATTAATCTCTCTCTTTTATTATTCGCCTCTGAGTGTCTACACCTCTATCTTTTTTCTTTTTTTCTCTCAAACTCTTGACCCCTCTACTTTTCTCATCTCTCAATTTTTTCTCTAGTTCTCCATCTCCAAAAGTGAAAAAAGCAAAGATAACTTTTTGGATTTTTGTTTTAAGGGTGAGTTTGGTACAAGAATTAGAATCAGGGTAATTTAAGTTTTTAAATTCAGACTCATAATTCATTATTTGAATCATGATTTATGGTGATTAGAACTTTTATTTGGATGTGTATAGGCACGATTCTAATTTTAACTTGAAATGTGATTCGAACTAGTGTTTTGTTGTTTTGTTTTCTAATTTTGAACCATAACTAAAATAAGAACCAACTTTTGGCCGCGTAAATTACGTTAGGTGTAATTTAAAGAAATATAAATCGTTACATAATTAAAAAATGAAATATTAGGAAAAAAATTAAATGCAAAAAATTATAACTCAAAATTATAATAAGTTAAATGAGAAATAAATGCAAAAAAAAAAATATGTCGCCAGACAAAAAGTAAGGCAAATAACAGTCATTTAGGTTGAAAAGAGAAATTCGTTCACATGATACAAACGTACGTTATGAATGTCAAAATTTTTTTACGAATATAATGGATACATGAATATGAAGTAATAGAGGTAGAATCTCATTGCTAATATGTACTTTTAACCTTGTCTCTCACGGCTTTTCACTGGTATTCCACCCACATTTCATTCGTAAGGTGATCCCTAAAACGACCCATCTCTGTACGACTAACACTACTTGTTGTTACAACTGGCCCTTCAAGGACATTGTCATCATTGTCATCGTCATCAAATTCATCATCATTGTTTGGATCTATTTCACTTACAGGTACACCATCACGGTGGTATTGACTTAGAAGTGGGTCCCCCTCTGATTACGTCCAAATGTGTACAAAAACAAGCGGTCAATTGTAGTACAATTTGAACGGTCGAGCCCACGAGGAAGTGTTAAATTGAACAATAAATGATTAGCAAATAAAAAGTGTTAGGAAAATAAGCAATTAAACAAAGAAAATGAATGGGTATTTTTTATGATTTTTTTGAACAATTTAAAATGGAAAAAATTCAATAAATAAAAGTGGTAAGGCTTTGAGAATCCTCCATATGCTTTGTTCACCTATTTGGATTTTGATTCATAAATTGACTCAATTGAAAGTTTCACATCCCAAACAAACAATCGGAAAATAAATATTTGAAGAACATATGAATTAAAAATGTATTCGAGTAAATAAAATTATAACGTTTAGAATTAGGAAAAATTATCTTATGAGAAATCTAAGAGCGACAATATACCGTTGGCAATAATGCAGTAAAAGACTACTCATAAAACAATACCTATCAATATATAATATAATGCAACAATCACATAAAAAAAGCTTGACTAGATTTATATGAAAGTTGACAATAAAATATATTGATAAGAGGAAGAAATATGATAAAAGAAAATTATTTACTCAAATGTATAAAACTTACAAACCATTGGAGAATCAAAAATCCAAATAAGTTCACTACACATATAAGATCATCTCTAGCCTCACCTAAATACTCTAGCCTAGCTTGCACATAATTCTCATAAAATTCTAAAAAGAAAGTATGAGAATAAGAACAAGAAAATAAGAGAAAATATATGAGAATTTAGGCTCTAAAAATCCACCCTTAATCACCTTGACAATGGCCCTATTTATAGAGTTTTAAGAATGCTAAAAAGCTAAAAACTGGATCCTAATTAAGAAGTTACAAGGCTTAATCGAGGAAGAAAAACCATCACGTTTCTGAAGAGTGGGACACGTGTCGCAACGTGATTCGCGCGCAGGAGAAACGTGGTGCACAGCTGGACCACGCGGAGGGAGACTGGACGCGCGCATGGAGGAGAACTCGCGCAGGGAGGGAACGTGCACGCGAATCGCGTGTACGCGGGGGAGCAGCTGGGCCCCTCTGGGATGCGTGGCGAGACCTGGCTGGAGGGAAGCTAGAACGCGGGACCCACGTGGAAGAAAGAGGAAATCCGGGTGACGCGCGCGTGGAGGAGACTCGCCCGGGGAGAGGATCTGTGCGCGCCAAGCACGTGTATCCGCGGGGACAGCTGGGTCCCACAGACTGCGGTGCGGCAGTGGTTGACACGTGGCGCTGGGTTGGCTCACGGCTTCTTGGCTCGGCTCGTGGCTTCTCGACTGATGGGCTTTTGGCCGAATTGGGCTTTTCTTGGGCTCAACTTTTGGGTTTTGCTTGGTAAACTAGCCCAAATCCAATTGTTTTCTTCAAAAACCTGAAAAATAAAATAAATCTAATTAAAATTAAATCCTCTAGATTTAGGAATATTTGAAATTAAAATTACAAATTTGATAAAATAATTTGACAATTATGATTATTAAAAGTGCAAATTCGTGTACTTATCACAACCCCCAACCAGCTTATTGCTAGTCTCTAGCAATTCAAGCGAAAGAAAAATCATGTCAAGCTGAAAATTCAAATCAAAACCTGCAAAATCACCTAAGCAATCAAACAAAACATTAGTAAGTCATCAGAAAATACTACCAAAACTACTTCAGTCATAACTCCAGAGTCGTGTGTGTGTGCACCAAACCGTATCCTTCTTACCACAGTTCATAACACAAATAGCATCGAACAACTCACCAAAGTAAAGTCTCAACTCCATTTACCTCACGGGGGTCGGAAATATTTTAATGCAAAGGGGTTACGCTCATGGAGTTGGAAATGTCACAATTAACGCTCAAGTGAGAGAAGGCAATTTAAGGACAAGCTAATAAACAAACATTGATCAAATGATAGGAAAATCAAATATCT
>NW_010361298.1:109829-110078 GCF_000414095.1 Morus notabilis | reverse complement strand
ATCTTACCACAAGGTCTAGCATGTGCTAAAAAATAACTCTGGAAATCATTTCTTGGTAATTAAGATAGCAAAAATTGACTCAAACCGAACATTTTGAAATCATACTCAGTTAATCTCGCAAAAATTTGGACCCAATAACAACAAGACAAAAACTATTCTCACACATGAATATGCTCACCACCCCCAACCCAAAATCAGACAATATCCTCAATGTCTAAAAATATATGCAATATGAAGAAGACAGGGAAA
>NW_010361298.1:109210-109321 GCF_000414095.1 Morus notabilis | reverse complement strand
AAAAATTGTCTCAAAAATAATATTTATAGAGTAGAAGTCAAACTTCTAGAAGGAATCCAATCTCTATCTCTAAGATAAAGCTTGTTAATTATCTCCTATTTGAATTTTAAA
>NW_010361298.1:106570-106873 GCF_000414095.1 Morus notabilis | reverse complement strand
GTATTTTTCCTGATTGAGTTCTTGATATATATAAGTTAATGAGATTAATTTATTCGTGCATAAATTAATATAATCTATAGAGTATCTCAAAAGTTTTATGAAAATTTTTGTTATACACGATCCGCCTCTTCCCCGCACCACTGCGCTTCCGCAGCCGTATTCGATTCGGCAACCAACAACAAATCCATAAATAGGAGTTTGTTAAGAACTCAGGATTAAGATCATTCTATATATGACCATCAGTAGACTCAATTAGAATTTCTATACTTAACAGAAATTATTAGAAATTCATATTGTGTCTGT
>NW_010361298.1:105551-106206 GCF_000414095.1 Morus notabilis | reverse complement strand
ATCTCCCACTTGTCCTAAAGTAGGTGTGTCATGTCTCTAATCCCAAATCCATCTAAATGCCGATCAAACACATTCAATGGCAATGTCTTCGTGAACGGGTGATATTTCCTCTCTATATGTTTCGCACTCTTATGGCTTTTAGGTTCTTTTGATTTAGCCACCGCTCCACTATTGTCACAGTCTAGCTTAATTGGCTTATCCATATATGGAACAACTTCCAGATCAGTTAAGAACTTCCTGAGCCATGTAGCTTCCTTTGCAGCTTCACAAGCTGCAACATATTCAGCTTCCATGGTAGAGTCAGCAACACACTTTTACTTTACACTTCTCCATACCACGGCTCCTCCATTAAGAGTGAACACAGATCCAGATGTCGACCGTCGACTATCTCTATCCAATTAGAAATCAGAATCTGTGTATCCAGTGAGAGATAGATCTTCTACGGAATATACCAACATATAGTTTCTCGTTCTCCTAAGATACTTGAGAATACACTGTACTGCAACCCAATGGTCTAATCCTGGGTTGGACTGGTAGCGACTGACTACTCCCACTACGTAGCAGATATCTGGTCTTATACACAATATGGCATTCATAAGGCTTCCCACAGCTGAAGCAAAGGAATACTTTCTCTATATAAAGATCAATTGATAAT
>NW_010361298.1:104512-105410 GCF_000414095.1 Morus notabilis | reverse complement strand
ATCAAATCCATAAGACTTTATAGCCTCATCAAACCTGATGTTCGATGATCTAGAAGCCTGCTTCAATCCATAAATGGACCTCTGCAGCTTGCAGACTTTCTGCTCTTGGCCTTCCTTTATGTAACCCTTTGGCTGATCCATATAGATGGTTTCCTCAAGATAGCCATTCAAAAAAGCTGTCTTGACATCCATCTGCCATATCTCATAGTCAAAATATGTTGCAATGGCCAGGAGTATCCGGATGGACTTAAGCATGGCTACTGGTGAGAAAGTTTCCTCATAGTCAACTCCCACTCTTTAGGTATAACCCTTAGCCACTAGCCTTGCTTTATAAGTCTCTACTTTTCCATCTGATCCTCTCTTTCTCTTGAAGATCCACTTGCATCCAATGGGTTTTACCCCTTCGGGTAGATCTACAAGTTGCCAGACTGAGTTAGAGTACATAGACTCCATCTTGAGTTTCATAGCTGCTTGCCATTCTTCCTTATCAGAATCATCCATCGCATCCTTAAAGGTCGATGGATCCTCCTTTCCATCATCAGGAGTGACGATTTGGGCTTCCCCGGTATACCAGTCGGGTAACCTGCTTACCCTCCCACTACGACGAGGTGCCATAGGAGTCTGATCAGGAACTGTGGTCTTTTCTATGAGTGGTCTGACAACTCTTGCTGGCTATGGTCCGATCTCATCGGAAAGTAACTCTTCCAAAACTATTTTACTTCTGGGCTTAAAATCTATCATATAGTCATGCTCCAGAAAAGTGGTATTTGTTGATACAAACACCTTTTGATCTTCAGGACTATAAAAGAAACCTCCCTTCGTCCCATCAGGATATCCTACAAACATAAACACTTTTGACTTAGGTTCCAACTTCCCAGTCTTTCCTTTCAGCACATGT
>NW_010361298.1:102195-103973 GCF_000414095.1 Morus notabilis | reverse complement strand
AACTGAACCTCCTCCGAGACGAGTGTGTCAATTAGAAATGTTTGGTGGCACTCGTCATCATCACGTGGTTGCTTTGCAATGTGAAAAACATTCATCTCCAAAGTCATGTTCCCAAAAGATATCTTCATCAGACCATTCCTACAGTCGATGAGAGCATTAGCTGTACAATTTGAACGGTCGATCCCACGAGGAGGTGTTAAATTGAACAAGAAATGACTAGCAAATAAAAAGCGTTAGGAAAGTAAGCAATCAAACAAAGAAAAGGAATAAGTGTTTTTGATGATTTTTTGAACAATTTAAAATGGAGAAAATTCAATATTAAAAAGTGGTAAGGCTTTGAGAATCCTCCATATGCTTTGTTCACCTAATTGGATTTGATTCATAAATTGACTCAATTGAAAGTTTCACATCCCAAACAATCAATCGGAAAATAAATATTTGAAGAACATATGAATTAAAAATGTATTCGAGTAAATAAAATTCTAACGTTTAGAATTAGGAAAAATTATCTTATGAGAAATCTAAGAGTGACAATATACCGTTGGCAATATTGCAGTAAAAGACTACTCATAAAACAATACCTATCAATATATAATATAATGCAATAATCACATAAAAAGAGCTTGACTAGATTTATATGAAAGTTGACAATAAAATATATTGATAAGAAGAAGAAATATGATAAAAGAAAATTATTTACTCAAATGTATAAAACTTACAAACCATTGGAGAATCAAATATCTAAATAAGTTCACTACACATATAGGATCATCTCTAGCCTCACCTAAATACTCTAACCTAGCTTGCACATAATTCCCATAAAATTCTAAAAAGAAAGTATGAGAATAAGAACAAGAAAATAATAGAAAATGTGTGAAAATTTAGGCTCCTAAAATTAACCCCTAATCACCTTGACAATGGCCCTATTTCTAGAGTTTTGAGAATGCTAAAAAGATAAAAACAGATCCATATTTACAAGGCTTAACGAAAGAGAAAAACCATCACAAATGTGGCTGAAGAGGTGGGCCACGTGTTGCAAGTGGATTCGCGCGCGGGAGAAGTGCTGTACCGGCTGGGCCCACGCGGAGGAAGGCTTGACGCGCGTGGGAAAGGAAGTCATGTGGGAGAGAGAGAACGTGTACGTGGGGGAGAGAACGTGCGCACCAAGTGCGCTTGCTGGCGTGGGGAAGGAACTGGCCACGGGACCACGTGGCGTTATGTGATTGGAGGGCTGCTGCACGCGGGACCCACGCGGAGAGGATGGGAAATCCGGGTGACGCGCACGTGGAGGAGACTCACGCAGGAGAAGGATCCGTACGTGCCAAGCACGCGTATGCGCGGGGACAACTGGATCCCACGGACCTGCGGTGTGGCAGAAGATGACACGTGGCGGCTGGGATGGGCTCGTGGCTTCTCAGCTCGGCTCAGCTGGACGATGGGCTGAAGGGCTTTGGGCCGAATTGGGCTTTTCTTGGGCTCAACTTTTGGGTTTTGCTTGGTAAACTAGCCCAAATCCAATTGTTTTCTTCAAAAACCTGAAAAATCCAATTAAAATTAAATCCTCTAAATTCAGGAATATTTGAAATTAAAATCACAAATTTTGATAAAATAATTTGACAATTATGAACATTAAAAGTGCAAATTTGTGCACTTATCACAACCCCCAACCAGCTTATTACTAGTCCCTAGCAATTCAAGCGAAAGAAAAATCATGTCAAGCTGAATATTCAAATCAAAACCTGCAAAATCACCTAAGCAATCAAACAAAACATTAGTAA
>NW_010361298.1:97168-101408 GCF_000414095.1 Morus notabilis | reverse complement strand
GCAAAAATTTTGACCCAAAATAACAACAAGACAAAAATAAATCTTATGCATGAATATGCTCACCACCCCTAACCCAAAATCAGACAGTGTCCTTAATGTCTAAAAATATATGCAATACGAAGAAGACAAGGAAAGAGAACACCTGGATGATGAACATTAGAACTAAGCCGAGCCTCCTGAACTGATTCTCCAAAACACAAACAAATATAAAAGCACACAAAATCAAACCAAACGACACAAAGAAACAAAAATATGATATAAAAGGGTTGGAAGCAAACTTGTCAATTTTGGTAAACTAGAGCCTCGAGAATGATCTCTTCAGCCTCGCTCACATGTTCAATGTAATGCTTCAGTTTCTGGGCATTGACTCTGAATACTTTCCCATCGCTCGGGTCCTCGACCTCGACAGCACTGTTGGGAAAAACTTATTTCACCACAAATGGACCAATCCACCGCGACCTTAACTTACCTAGGTGGAGATGCAAACGGGAGTCATAAAGATGCACCTGCTGATTTGGCTTAAAATTCTTTCTCAAGATCTCCTTGTCATGAGCCGCTTTCATTTTTGCCTTGTAGATCCTGGAATTGTCGTATGCGTCGTTCCTTAACTCCTCAATCTCAAACAATTGGAGCTTTCTTTGAATACCTGCAGCTTTGAGATCAAAGTTAAGGGCCTTGACGGCCCAATAAGCTTTATGTTCGAACTCGATAGGTAAAGGACAGGCTTTTCCAAAGACAAGCCTATAGGGTGACATCCCAAGAGGGGATTTGTAAGCAGTGTGGTATGCTTAGAGAGCGTCAAGAAGACGTAAGGACCAATCCTTGCGGTCGGGGTTTACCGTCTTTTCCAGAATTTGTTTGATCTCCCTATTCGCCAACTCAGCTTGGCCATTCGTTTGTGGATGATAGGCAGTAGCAACCTTATGAAAGACACCATACTTGCGCATAAGAGCCTCAAATGAATGGTTGTAGAAATGAGTGCCTTAATCACTAATGATAGCACGTGGAGTGCCAAACCTAGATAACACATTCTCCTTCAAGAACTTAACAACTGTTGCATTATCATTGGTTCAACATGGCACGGCTTTAACCCATTTAGAAACGTAATCCACAGTGAGGAGGACGTAAAGGTACCTAGAAGAAGGCGGAAATGGTTCCATAAAGTCGATCCCCCAACAATCGAATATTCCTATCACGAGAATCGGGTTCAAAGGCATCATATGGCAGCGGGACAAAGAACCTAACTTCTGGCACTGGACACAGGAATGACAGAATTGATTAGTGTCCTTGAACAAAGTAGGCCAATAAAGACCACACTGTAAGATTTTTGCGACGGTCTTTTTCACAGAAAAATGACCACCACATGCATCATTATGACAGAAGTTCAAAACACTAGTAATCTCATCATCAGGAATGCATCGTCTCATGATTTGGTCGGGACAGTACTTGAAAAGATATGGGTCATCCCAATAGAAGTTTCGTACTCGACCAAGAACTTGCGTTTATCTTGTACATTCCAATTAGAAGGAAGTTTGCCCGTCACCAAGTAGTTTACGATATGAGCGTACCAAGGCAGCTTAGTGACGATGAAAAGATTTTCATCAGGGAAGTTATCACATGGCAGGGCGCCATCGGTGGGATCATTGAACTCGAGTCGAGACAGATGGTCGGCAACGACATTCTTGACACCTTTCTTGTCCTTGATGGTCAAGTCAAATTCCTGCAATAGAAGGATCCACCTAATTAATCGCACCTTAGCATCCTTTTTGGAAAGGAGATACTTGAGGGCGACATGATCTGTAAAGACGGTGATGGGTGAACCGATCAGATATGCATGGAACTTGTCAAGTGCAAAGACCACAGCGAGCAACTCTTTCTCAATGGTTGAGTAATTTATTTGAGCACTATTTAGAGTTCTACTTGTGTAATACACAACAAAGGGCTTCCCTTCCCTTCGTTGACCAAGGACGGCCCCCACAGCATAATCGCTTGCGTCACACATGATCTCAAATGGTAAGCTCCAATCTGGTGACTGAATGATGGGGGCGGAAGTCAACTTCACCACAAGCATTCGGAAAGAATCCTCACACTTTTGTGTCCAATCGAACACGGCATCTTTAGCCAGGAGGTTACAAAGCAGACGACAAATTGCTGAAAAGTTTTGTATGAACCTCCTGTAAAAACCAGCATGCCCCAGAAAAGACCGAATGTCTTTGACAGTCTTGGGGGTGGGCAACTTTGAGATAAGTTCAATTTTAGACTGATCAACCTCAATCCCTCTTTTAGAAACAACATGCCCTAAGACTATGCCAGATGGCACCATTAAATGACACTTCTCCCAGTTAAGCACGAGACTCTTCTCTTCACATCTCTTAAGTACAGCTTCTAAGTTGAGAAGGCACGAGTCAAAGGAGTCACCGAAGATGGTCAAATCATCCATGAACACTTCCATACACTTCTCGACCATGTCGCTAAAAATGCTCATCATGCACCTCTGGAAGGTGGCTGGTGCATTACACAGCCCAAATGGCATACGCCGAAAAGCATAAGTACCAAAAGGACAGGTAAATGTAGTTTTATCCTGATCCTCTAATGTGATCTCGATCTGATAATAGCCTGAGTAGCCATCAAGAAAGCAATAGTAAGGATGACCAGCCACACGTTTTAGGATTTGGTCAATGAATTAAAGTGGGAAGTGATCCTTGCGGGTGGCGGCGTTCAGCTTTCGATAGTCAATGCACATTCGCCAACCCGTCACAGTCCTTGTGGGAATAAGAGCCCCTTTCTCATTTTCCACCACTGTCACCCCTGATTTCTTAGGCACCACCTGAGTTGGACTAACCCACTTGCTATCAGCGACTGGATAGATGATTCCTACATCTAGAAGCTTCAAGACTTCATTCTTCACGACCTCTTTCATCGTCGGGTTCAGTCTCCTTTGGGGATCCCTTCGTGAATTAACCTCGTCTTCCAAGTTGATGTGATGAGAGCAAATTAAGGGGCTAATACCCTTAATGTCAGCAATCGTCCAACCTAATGCTGATTTGTGTTCACGCAGCATGTCAACTAACCGCTGCTCTTGAAATGCATCAAGTTTAGACGAAATGATGATAGGAAAGGTATCACCAGCTCCCAGGAAGACATGTTTCAGATTTTCAGGCAGTTGAGCCAGCTTGAGGTTTGGGGTCTCTTCGGTGGATGGTTTTGGCTTTTCTTTTTCTCTAGGTAGCTCTTCAAAGCGTGGTTGCCAAAACTAGGTTCCTCTGCCTTGTGAGTCTTTAAAAATAGTGACATTATTGGCCAACTCACAAGGACCGGAACTCTCAGATTCAGAAATGCGGAGGAAATCATCAAGATCATTAGAATTGCTACACAACTGAACCTCCTCCGAGACGAGTGTGTCAATTAAAAATGTTTGGTGGCACTCGTCAGCATCACGTGGTTGCTTTGCAATGTGAAAAACATTCACCTCCAAAGTCATGTTCCCAAAGGATATCTTCATCAGACCATTCCTACAGTTGATGAGAGCATTGGCTGTAGCAAGAAAAGGTCTTCTAAGGATGATGGGAATCTTGGACTACATACTCCCCACGGGTTGAGTATCCAAGACTAGAAAGTCAACGGGGTAATAGAACTTATCAACTTGAACCAAAACATCCTCAACTATCCCCCGAGGCTTCTTGATCAATCGATCAGCCAGCTGCAGAACCACTGATGTAGGCTTAATTTCTCCAAGACCAAGTTACGAGTAGACAGAGTATGGCATGAGGTTAACACTCGCTCCTAGATCAAGCAAAGCTTGGCTGAACTCATGTGTCCCAATCTGACAGGAAATTGTGGGACAACCAGGATCCTTGTACTTGAGCGGTGTTTTCTGGTCGATCACCGCGCTTACCTGTTCTGTCAAGAATGTTGTCTTCTTGACATGGTGCTTCCTTTTGATAGTGCACAGATCCTTGATAACCTTAGCATAAGCAGGCACTTGCTTGATAACATGAAGCAAAGGAAGATTAATCTTCACTTGAGTCAAGTGCTCTAGGATCTCACTTTGGTGTTCCGGTATTTTCCCAGTTGGACGTAGAGCTTGGGGAAAAGGCACCTTTACCGGAACATTTGTTGGCTCATCTTTCTCAGGGACTACTTCCTTACTACTCAAAGTGGTGGCACTTGTTGACGGTTCTTCCATAATCTTACCACTACGAGTACTGATGGCATTCACCTCCTTAACATTTTGATTATC
>NW_010361298.1:94403-96321 GCF_000414095.1 Morus notabilis | reverse complement strand
CAATAGACCTAGGTCGCAGAGAGTACAACCAGCTTTTAGCCTTTTCCTTCAAAGAGAAAGGAAAGAATTTTAATCGCACTGAGTCCACGGCTTCAGCTCGGTTGTGAAAAGTGGCCACTACTTCTTCAAACTCCCTAATATGAACGTATGGATTCTCGCTTTCTAACCCGTGAAAGGTCGGCAGGAGTTGGATCATGCCTGGCTTGAAATCCAAATTCGGCATATTTGGGGGAAACATTATGCATGATGGTGTGGCCGTACGCGTAGGGT
Organism: Morus notabilis; assembly: GCF_000414095.1. Lineage (NCBI taxonomy): Eukaryota > Viridiplantae > Streptophyta > Magnoliopsida > Rosales > Moraceae > Morus > Morus notabilis. The sequence goes on along the minus strand of NW_010361298.1, from coordinate 96,051 downwards.
GGAGATAATCGTTCAACGTCTTCTGCTGGACCTCCTCATTTTGAGCCATTGCGAACGGATTTGCAACTGCTAATGAGGCTGGGGTCGAAGGAGGACTAGACGTGTGAGAAGAAATTTCACTAAGGTTCTCCGGTTTTACTGCGAATCTCCCTAGTTCGTCTCTATAACGATTCATTCACCCTATAACGTTTCACTTTTTTTTTAATCAAAAAGAAAATAATTATATAGTAACGTAAATTGTAACCACCGAGAGTGCTCCCATGAAAGACTATAGCTCTTGGCTCAATGAATAGTCTCCTAGACAGAGCAACGTTCCCAGGAAAGATTGGTGGGGCGAGGCCCGCTTAAGTACCAACTTTCCTAGACAGAACTCCCTCAGATTATACTTTTCACGTAACCACACAATTAATCTCAAAATTAATTATTAAATTTTATTGAATAAATTATGAAATGTAATATTTAATGGAAACTATTACTAAAGTCAAAAACCTAAATCTACCAAATTATGAAAATCCTAGTTAGGAATCTAAATTAGTCAATTAATTACAATCCTAGTTATAATCCTAAGAGTTAATGAAACTGTAAAAGGAAAAATTAAATAAGGCAACAATTAAAATATACAAATGAGGAAACAAAATAAAATCCTAATTTACCAAAAATAAAAAATTACAAAATCAAATCACTATTAATTTTAAAATTAAAAAGGAAAAAAAAATTAAGAATAAAACCAATTCTAAAAGTGTGAGATTTTTTTTTTTTTTTACAAGACTACAACTAAAAACAAATTGAAGAATGTGTGAACGTGAAAAAAAAAAAGAAAGTAGGAATACACTTTTAGAATTGAGAACTTGAGAACGTGCAACAAAAGTTTTTTTTTTTTTTTGGTAACAAGACTAAGAAAAAAAAATGAAGAACGTGGAACCAGCAACAAAAGTTTTTTTTTATGATAAAAGAAAAAAATAAATAAATAAGTAAAAAGAAAACCTATCAATGTGGTGAAGAAAACTTAGCAAACACAGGAAACTAAAGACAGACTTCAAACTAATACGACAAGATGTTTTTGTTTTTTTTTTTTGAAACGTGCCAAGCAAAAATAAATAAATAAATAAAAGATGAATAGTACCTACCTCTTTGGCTAATTATCTACTGAACAATCTTGTTGACGCACCTCCCCGGCAACGGCGTCAAAATTTGATTACGCCCAAACGTGTACAAAAACAAGCGGTCAATTGTAGTACAATTTGAACGGTCGATCCCACGAGGAAGTGTTAAATTGAACAAGAAATTATTAGCAAATAAAAAGCGTTAGGCAAGTAAGCAATTAAACAAAGAAAATGAATGAGTGTTTTTGATGATTTTTTAAACAATTTAAAATGGAGAAAATTCAATAAATAAAAGTGGTAAGGTTTTAAGAATCCTCCATATGCTTTGTTCACCTATTTGGATTTTGATTCATAAATTGACTCAATTAAAAGTTTCACATCCCAAACAAACAATCAGAAAATAAATATTTGAAGAACATATGAATTAAAAATGTATTCGAGTAAATAAAATTCTAACGTTTAGAATTAGGAAAAATTATCTTATGAGAAATCCAAGAGCGACAATATACCGTTGGCAATAATGCAGTAAAAGACTACTCATAAAA
>NW_010361298.1:82491-94213 GCF_000414095.1 Morus notabilis | reverse complement strand
AATGGCCCTATTTATAGAGTTTTGAGAATGCTAAAAAGCTAAAAACTGGATCATAATTAAGAAGTTACAAGGCTTAATCGAGGGAGAAAAACCATCACGTTTCTGAAGAGTGGGACACGTGTCGCAACATGATTCGTGCACAGGAGAGACGCGGTGCACAGCTGGACCACGCGGAGGGAGACTGGACGCGCGCATGGAGGAGAACTCGCGCGGGGAGGGAACGTGCGCGTGAATCGCGCGTACGCGGGGGAGCAGCTGGGCCCCTCTGGGACGCGTGGCGAGACCTGGCTGGAGGGAAGCTGGAACGCGGGACCTACACGGAAGAAATAGGAAATCTGGGTGACACGCGCGTGGAGGAGAGTCGCCCGGGGAGAGGATCCGTGCGCGCCAAGCGCGCGTATCCGCGGGGACAGTTGGGTCCCACGGACTGCGGTGCGGCAGTGGTCGACACGTGGCACTGGGTTGGCTCGCGGCTTATTGGCTCAGCTCGTGGCTTCTCGGCTTTTGGGCCGAATTGGGCTTTTCTTGGGCTCAACTTTTGGGTTTTGCTTGGTAAACTAGCCCAAATCCAATTGGTTTCTTCAAAAACCTAAAAAATAAAATAAATCTAATTAAAATTAAATCCTCTAGATTTAGGAATATTTGAAATTATAATCACAAATTTGATAAAATAATTTGACAATTATGATTATTAAAAGTGCAAATTCGCGCACTTATCACCCTCATTAACCATGTGAATGAAATTATGTAGTATGCACATGCAACTGTAATCTTCACTTGTTTATTCATTGGATATGTCTTATTACACCGCCTTAGGATAAGGAACCTAGCCTTCCAAACCTTAAATGTTCCCTTTATACAATTTATCAATGATGAGTGTTTGTAGTTAAAAATATCTCTAGGTCCTTAGAATCCACCACTTCTCCTTCTGTAATCAGGCAAATGGTAAGTCTCACCTCTGTACAAAGCGAGAAAACAATCATTGGCATACGCCGCATCAACAAGATAGTAGTTTTCTGTGTAACATATCCAAACTAGGCTGCAATTGAGGGCCCATAATAATAAATAGCCTTAAGTAGGAAGACATTGTGAAGTGTAACCTGGTGGGGGACGTGGGAACTGAAACCTAGGATTGTCTAGCGCATCTGCGAGCACTCGAGCATCGTGGGCTGAACTTTCCTAACCGGATAATATGTATGTGAACTTCATATCAAAGGAGCAGGCTGCCAATATGGTATGGGAGTTCACACCCTTTCTATTTTGATAAGCCATTGGATTATGAGCACCAATCGGTGTACGAGGTACATGAGTAGCATCAATTGCACCTACACAATCCAGACCATTTCAAGTAAAAGTTTTACACATAAGTATCATATAAACATATTTATCGACTTATTATTAAGAAGACCAATGATAGTTAAAAAATTAGATGTAAAAGAGTAACACAACTTACATCGAACCATGTATCATATCTCTAACGGTTGGCACGTAAAAATTCATGAACTTTGTCATAGTTTGGGGGCTTAATGAAATCATTATGTAGTGCATATATAGCATATAAAACTTTAGTAAACCGGCGTGATATGGTCTCCCCAGAATGTTGCCATGCGTCTTGTGATTCACGATTACTTTGACTTTGTGAAACGATTGTTAAGAACACAAATAATTGTTCAGGTACGCTCATGTTATGTGAGGGTTGTAACAAGCATCTCTCAATTAGTATTTCACAAAGAATCATAAAATCACGCAGTCCCATACGCACCTTGTTAAATATTGCAGTCTTATTATTGTTTACTTAGCTCATTTACCTTGTCCATGCCCCTTAAAAAAGAAATGTGCATCGGCCTTCTTACTCTGTCATTAGACAAATAAACAGCTGCAGCTGTGGTTGCACCTATTGCGGCCATAAATCAACGCCGGCGTCTTGAAGACGTTCTTCTATCTCGTTCCTCATTTTCACGCTGCATCTAGTTAGTTCACACTTTAACATATGTCAACGGTTATTCTCTTTCATTTAATTTGTTTATTAATATTATTAGTATGTTGTTAATTTATCTACCTTTTTGTACTTAGCAACAATCTTTCCTCCAATTGTTATTGTTCATGTTGTTGTTTCATCTCAAACATATTTTTCTTAAAAATGTACATAGCACACACCAATACAGTCTCATACATCAAAGAAAGAATGTAAATCAGTACACCAACAAAGAATGAAAATTGTTTTACATCACTTGAAATAAGGTTTACACTCAACAACATAGTACTAAACACTAATCCGTGGTCCAATATTAAGAGAAAATCGACCATTTAATATAACTTAACTCTTAAATAGAAACAGGGCACCGGACATTTAAAGGTTAGGTGGATTGTTATAAGGGTTTGAAGGCTGGTTGAATGGGTTAGGGGGCTGGCTATAGGGGTTTAATGGCTGGTGGAAGGAATGTGGAGGCTGGTTGTACAGATTTGGCCTGGGAGAGAAGTTATGAGGCGGCTGGATATATGGATTGGGAACCTGATACACAAAGGGAGTTTTTGGCACTTCAACAGAGTCGTTTAGGAAGGCCCTTCTAATGGGATCACCCAGTTTATGCCAAACTGGCCGCCACATGGCAAATGCCATTATTTTTTCGAAGGCATAGGCTTACGTACGCAGCTCAATTCCCATTTTTGAGAGCGATGCTAGGATGATATCCGCTTCACTTGGCCCATTGATAGTGTTGTCACTCGGCATGCTCTCTTTACTTGAACGAGTGTCCTCTCGCAAATCGTCGTGCATGTCCCTAACCATTTCAAGCAACTCCTCTCGTGAACTGTCATTGGATTTGCGTGCCCTTGTCTATTTCTTTCTAATCACTCGTGAAGATGAGGCGACATTGGTCACATTTCGCCTTCCAAAACTTTCCACGCGCTTGCGAAGCTTAGTATGAATCTCCTCATCATCATTGTTTAAGTAAGGAGCATTCTGGTGGGTTTGTGGTTGTTCATCCCCAGCAGCAACATCGTCCATTGGCTCTACTTGCGTGACAAGGTGATATGCACCTGAACCAGAAGCCATAACTGTTGAAGGGAAAACGGCCGCCAAGTACATCTCATTTAGCTTCCAACCGTGAGTGAATAATGTTTTCGCTTCATGATGTCTAACAAAATTTGAATGAAATTGGAAAGTTTTTTTACACTTAGTTACAAAAATGTAAGTTCTAACTATTATGACTACTACAGGAGCAATGAATCACACATATTATCTTACAAAGAGCTGTCCGCAATTCCTCTGAACATGTGAAAGTTTTTCTGATAGAACTTACAAGGCATTAATCAAACTATAATAATTTATAAGTTTTGCTTTTAACACTCAAATATACATATGATTCTAACATGCACAGGAAATAGAAATGTAATATATAACAATATGTTAACTGAATGTCATTTATAATATTCTTCTGTTTTTAATCTCTACAATAAAAGGGATTAAAATTGAAAGAAACAAATAAGTTTAGGACATTTAAAAAATTAAGAATTAAAGTGAAATTTTACAATAAAATTGAGGGACCATTAACCTTCTTTTTTTAGACCGTTATAAATTAAATTTATATCAAATTAAAAAAAGTAAGTAGAAAATAATTTGTGATACAACTATTGAAAATAAGAAATTGTTCATTTTTTCAACTGTCACAAGAGAAACACCCTTTTTCTTTGTTTTTTTTTTTTTTTATTATTATATTTTATTAATAAATACGGCATTTTGCAGAAACAGAGCAGTGTTTCTGGGTTTATAGATACCAAAATAAAATAGAATAGATTTGATCACAAAGTGAATTTTGAGAGATGGAATCCGACGAAGAAGAGAACCAGCCGTGGATCCCAATCTGGCAGCGACCGGAGTGGTCAGATGTCACTCCCCTCCCCCAAGACGACGGCCCAAATCCTGTCGTTCCGATTGCCTACAAGGATGACTTCACTCATACCATGGACTTGTTCCGAGCCGTTTTTCATTCCCAAGAGCTTTCTCCTCGCTCTCTGTCCCTCACCTCCGAGGCCATCTCTCTTAACCCCGGCAATTACACTGTTAGTGATTTATATCTGTTTGGTTTCCGAGAAAAATATGGGAAAGTCTTTTTGAATTTGGGGATTTCTTTTCTTTGTTTATCATTCCCAAAGCTTTTCTTTTTCTATTTTTTTTCCTTGGGTTCTTTCTCTGCTTGGTTTGGTTTCCCAGAAAATGTTTGCAGGTTTGAATATGTGGATTTTATTAATAAAATCCTGAGTAGGATTTCTTTAAGGGTTGTTGTTGTTGTTGTTGTTGTTACGGGAAAATAGAAATTGAAGAATGATGAAAATGAATCTTATTCATCAAGCTCATAATATACAGAGCGTACAAAGTGGTTTATATACCAGCGATTAGCTAGCTTGCGAAGTTAGTCTAAAGTAGTTTGTTAAGTAAGTCTAATTAACTAACTCTAAAACTCTCCCTCAAGATGGAATGTGTATGTTTTTAACAGCCATCTTGTATGACAAAGGAAATAGTAATGTGGGAGGCAAAGCTTTGGTGAACACATCAGCTAACTGGTGCCGAGATCTGATTGGCATAAGTTTGAGAAAACCAGAAGAAACTTTATCTCGAACAAAGTGGCAATAATCTCAATGTGTTTGGTACGCTCATGGAAGATGGGATTAGAAGCAATGTGTATGGCAGCCTGATTGTCACAAAATAGAAGAGCAGGACCATGAACACTGATGCAAAAGTCTTGCAACAGTTGTTGAATCCAAACAAGTTCACTGGTTGTAGCAGCTAACGCCCTGTATTCTGCCTCAGCGGAGGAACGAGATATGGTGGTTTGCTTCTTGGCTTTCTAGGAGACCAAGGAGTCACCAAGAAATACACAGAAACCAGAAACGGATTTCCTGGTATCAGCACAAGAAGCCTAATCAGCATCTGAAAAAGCGCAGAGCTGCATAGAAGAAGTAGAAGAAAAAAATAAGCCTTGACCAGGAGTTGATTTGAGATAATGGAGAAATTGGTGTGCAGCTTGTAGATGAGGAACCCCAGGCTGAGATAAAAACTGGCTAAGCTTGTGCACGGCAAAGGTAATGTCTGGACAGGAGAGGGTGAGATAAAGAAGGCGACCAATAAGGCACCTATATTGAGAGGCATCGGTGAGAAGATCGCCAGCAGTGGCAGTGAGCTGAAGTTTGGGATCTATAGGAATGGAGGCAAGCTTAGAGCCAGAAAACCTGTATCCTCCAAAAGTTGTAAAGTATATTGCCTCTGTGAAAGAACTATACCACGTGATAAACGAGCAAGTTCAAGACCAAGAAAGTATTTTAATGATCCCAAGTCATTCAGCTTGAAATGACTATGCTGAAAAGAGTTTGAAGAATTAATTGCATCAAGAGAAGGTCCAGTACTAACAATGTCATCCACGTATACTAACAGGGCAACAAAAGAAGAACCAGAACTTTTAGTGAAAAGAGAATAGTCAGACTTGGACTGTTTGAAACCAAACTGGATGAGAGAATGTGAAAATTTGGAGTACCATTGACGAGATGCCTGTTTCAAGCCACAAATGGATTTGTGTAACTTGCAGACCAACTTGCCAGTAGAATTAGAGTGCTCCCCCTTACGAGTGTAGCCAAGTGGTAAATCCATATACACCTCCTCAAATAAATTCCCATTAAGAAAGGCATTATTAACATCCAGCTGGGCTAAATGCCAATTGTGGCTAGAAGCTAAGGCCAGTAACACTTTTAAAGTGACCAACTTAGCAACAAGGGAGAAAGTGTCAATGTAATCGACACCTTCTTGTTGAGTATAGCCATTTGCCACTAAACGAGCCTTGTAACGCTCAATAGAACCATCTGATTTGTGCTTGATTTTATTCACCCATTTGCAGCCGATGGAGTGTTTGCCTGGGGCTAGTGGAACAACAAACCAGGTGTAATTAGTTTCCATGGCTTCAAGTTCAGATTTCATGGCATCACGCCAGTGTTGAAAAGGAACAGCTTGGTGGTAAAATTTGGGTTCAAATTGTGAAGAGACAACCATAACAAAGGTTTTGTGAGAAGAGGAAAGATTGTCATATGAGAGGTAATCGGATTAGGGATATAAAGTGTTGGAAGGATGAGAAAAATTACAATGGAAATCCCTTAGGTAGGATGGAGCTTTGGTGGATTAGGGATATAAAGTGTTGGAAGGATGAGAAAAATTAATGGAAATCCCTTAGGTAGGATGGAGCTTTCGTAGGTCGGGAAGAACGCCAAAGGGAAGTAGGAATTGTAGGGGCAGGGTTTGTGGGTGGAGATGCTGAGATTGTGGGTTGAGTGGTATGAGAAACCGAGTGACGATGGTCTGAAAAAGTGGTAATGGTTGGTGATGGCAGGACTATGTCAAGAAAAGGATCAATGGTATGTTCTCTATCAGGAAGGGAAGAAAAAGGAAAGATATTTTCATGAAAACCACATCTCGAGAAACAAAGAAACTTTTACTGTGAAGATCAAAAAGCTTATATCCTTCCATACCATTAGGATAACCAAAGAAGACACATTCTAGCATGTGGATCAAATTTGGTACGATGAGCAGATAAAGTGGAAGCAAAAACAAGACACCCAAAAACCCACAAAGAGGAATGATCCACTGGTATTTTGTATAACAGTTCATATGGTGATTTATTAGCAAGCAAAGGAGAAGGCGTCCTGTTTATTAAAAGGCTGCAGTTAGAATGCACTCACTCCAAAACTGAATTGGAACTCTTGATTGAAAAAATAATGCCCGAGCTATATTGAGTAGGTGTTGATGTTTCCTTTCAACCATTGAGTTTTGTTGTGGAGTGTCAACACAAGAGTATTGGTGCAAAATGCCTCTGTTATGAAAAGTTCAGTGAAAGCCAACTCCTTGGCATTATCAGACTTGAAGCCCTTGATCTTGGTATGGAACTGAGTTTCAACAAAGGTTAAAAACTTAGGTATAGCTGTAGACACATCAGATTTTTGCTTAAGGAGAAAAACCCAAGTAAACCTAGTGCAATCATTAACCCTTAATCTTGGTATGGAACTGAGTTTCAACAAAGGTTAAAAACTTGGGTATAGCTGTAGACACATCAGATTTTTGCTTAAGGAGAAAATCCCAAGTAAACCTAGTGCAATCATTAACAAGTGTCAAGAAATATCAATAACCAAATGCACTTATATGATAGGGACCTTATATGTCACAATGAATCAAATCAAAAGGCAACTGCGACATGTTATTATGAGAAATGAAAGGTAATCTTCTTTGTTTTGTCAGAGGGCAAATGTAGCAAGGTTCATCATTATTACACCTAGAGGTATCACACTATAATTGAGAATTCAAAATGTTCAGCCTTTAAAAGATAAATGGCCGAGTCTATTATGCCAAATACGAGCTGAGACTTTATTAACAAAAAATGAAGAAGCAGGAACTGAAAGTGGAACATTTTGACGCAGATTTTCGGCAGTTAAATGTTCAGTACTCAGGACATATAAGTCTTCAATTTTATCACTCTTGCCAATCATCCTTTGGCTGTTGGGATCCTGAATTATAAAATGATCAGGAAAGAAGCTCACTATGAGTTGTAAATCAACTCTAAGTGCACTGACAGAGAGCAAGTTGAAGTGAAATTGGGGAACAAAAAGAACATCTCTGAGGATCAAACAAGAATTTATCTAAACATCTCCAGACATGCAAACAGGAATTCTAGCATTATTAGGCAGAGTCACAGTAGAATTATGTAAAAGTTTCATGGAGAGAAATAAATTTGCATTTGAGCAAATATGCCTAGACGCACCAGAGTCAACTATCCAATGATTTGTGGGGGAAAGACCAAATTTCATGGAGACAGAAGAACAAATACCTATGTTTGTCACAGAAGTTACCAGATGGCTAGAAAGCATGGTCATTAACTGCTGGTATTGATTGCTGCTTAGAGACTTGATAAACAGATGCTTGATTGACAACAACATTTTGAGACTTCTGCCTAGGCTTGTAACCTGGGGGATATCCATGGATTTTGTAACACTTCTCAAAAGTGTGTCCATGGAAGTCACAGTGAGTGCAAAATGGTCTCTCCCTCCTTTGTCCCTTATTGTTTCTAGAATTTTGAGAATCAAAACTAGCTCGTTTGGATCCATCACTCTTGACTGCAAAAGCCAAGCCATTTGTAGAATCAATTCCTCTTGAACCAATGCTGCGCTGACGTTCCTCTTGAGAGATAAGAGAAAAAACTTTATTGATGGGAGGCAATGGATCAATGAGAAGAAGTTCTCCTCTAATATGAGCAAAACTGTCATTTAGTCCCATAAGGAAGGACATCACGTATTATGTTTGAAAATATTGGCTTAACTCCTTAACCCAAACCGCAAGTACATTTGCCACAGGAATAGGAAGGCCTAAAATTACTCTGCTCTTCCCATAAGGCCTTTAACTTCGTGAAATATACACCAATAGATTGTTGAGTTTGAACGTGATTGATTAACTCACGACATAATTGGAAAATTCTAGGGCCATTAATTTGCTGAAAGCGATCTTGAAGATCAATCCAGATTTCGAAAGCAGAGTCGGAGAACAGTACACTAGTAGAGATTTATTTGGATACAGAGTTGAGAATCCAAGAAATAACTAATCCAAGAAATAACTATGTTGTTGTTACGAATCCAAGAATTAAGGAGATTCACACTCGTACTGTCTGGGCGTGGAATGGATCCATCAATGAGGTCAAGTATGTTCTTCACAGACAAAGCTATCACCATTGCGCGGCTCCGGGATGTATAATTGTCACCATTGCGTGGCTCCGGGATGTATAATTGTCACCATTGAGTTGTTGCGAGACAAGTACAGGCCCTGGGCTATCAGAATGATGCAAAAGGAAAGGACTCAGAGGATCATCAATGGCGGACTTGCCATTTTGGGAACTGGAAAAGCTAGAGTTTGAAGGCTCCATGAATACACTTGCATGAATAAGGAATCAGAAAACGAGATTGGATGAATTTGAGAAATCAAAGGAATCAAAGAAAAACAGAGAGAAATTAGGCAACGGAGATTTGCTCTGATACCATCTTACGGGAAAAGAGAAATTGAAAAATGATGAAAAATGAATCTTATTCATCAAGCTCATAATATAGATAGTGTTCAAAGTGGTTTATATACACCAGCGATTAGCTAGCTTGCTAATTAAGTCTAAAGTAACTTGTTAAGTAAGTCTAACTAGCTTGCTGAGCAAGAAAAATTAATTAACTAACTCTAAAATATAGCTTTGTTGGGTTCTTTCTTTTCTCTGTTTGGTTTCCAAGAAAATGTGGGCCTTTTTTTTTTTTTTAATGGTAAGTAATGTGAATTTTATTGAGAGTTTTTTTTTTTTTTGGTGGGTTGATTGTAGCTATGGCAGTTCAGGCGAGCAATTCTTGAGGCTCTGAATGTTGACTTGCATGGCGAACTGGATTTCACTGAGGTTGTTGCCAAGGGAAATTCCAAAAATTATCAGTTATGGTGAGCCCTTTACATTAGTTTGTGTCCTGGTTCCCAGTGAATAGAGATTATTAGTTTCAGTATTCCTGTAATCTTCTCTTATGTTTCGATGCTAAAACCAAATGAAGTGAAATGTTTAGGCATTTTCAAATTCTAAAGTACAACATATGTGTTTATGTTTTTGTCAATTTCTTTAATAATCTTTTTGTAGAATGGAGTTCTAATGCAACATATATGATTTGACTTATATGTAAGATATGTCCTAGGAACAAATAAAAGAATTAATGTGCATCGCAGGTTCCTTATTTATTCGTAGTGTGTTGGAGATAAGCTTCTCAATTTCATAATCACTAGCTTCTATAGTGTTTTCCCTGTTTTGGACATTGAGTGGTTAACTCATGAAGTTAACAACTTCACATCTGATGAAATCATAGCTCGGGCTTTCGTATAGTATCTCCTCTGCTATTCTTATACGACTTTTGGGATTTTGTTTTAGTTGTTGTGGTGTTGCCTATATAAGCAGAAAATTTAAGGCTTAACTATGAGTGGTCTTGCCGTTATTATGTGTAATTCCTGGTATTGTCCCTTCTGGGGAAGTTATAAAATTAAAAAGTTAGAAACTCGCTAAACCTGATGACACATATATTTGATTTCTGTAGGCATCATAGACGATGGGTCGCTGAGAAATTGGGAACGAGTGCTACAAGCAACGAGCTTGAGTTCACCAAGAAGATATTGTCGCTTGACTCTAAACATTATCACGCATGGTCCCATAGACAGGTTTCTTTCTCCCAGTCCCTAGTGCCAATGTGCTTACGTATGCTGTAATTGTTCTCCTTGACAAGTTCTTCTTGACCACGTCTACATCTTTTTAGTTAACCAGAGATTGTAATTTAAGCGCCATCTCTACTAGCATTTAGGCTTTGACGATTCATTTTTTTTTTCTTTAAAATAAATTGCAGTGGGTTCTTCAGTCACTAGGTGGGTGGGAAGACGAACTTAACTATTGTGATCATCTCCTCGAAGAAGACATTTTCAATAATTCTGCTTGGAATCAGGTAGAGTACAAAAATAGTGTCTTTTTTTTAGTAGAGTACAAAAACCGTGAGAACCATTTGCCTATCAATAATGGATGTTAGGTGTCAGTTTGACAAATATTTTGGTAGTTGGTTCCTTCGAAATTGTTGAAAAGCGATCGATCTCTTTGCATCTTTGTGTTTGACAGAGGTATTTTGTCATTACAAGATCTCCGATCCTGGAAGGCCTAGAAAGTATGAGAGAGTCTGAAGTGAATTATGCTGTTAGAGCCGTCATAGCCCGTCCTGAGAATGAGAGCTCATGGAGATACCTTCGAGGGCTTTACAAAGACGACAGTGGTTCATGGGTGAATGATTCCCAAGTATCTTCGCTGTGTTTGAAGGTTTTGAGCACCAAAAGCAGCAGCCGTGTCTTTGCTTTGAGCACGCTCTTGGATCTCATCTCGTATGGTTTCCAACCAAGTCAAGAATTCAGAGACGTTGTCAATGATTTAGTAGGTAGTCCTCCAGGACCGGATTCTAACTTGGCAGAAACAGTCTGCGCTCTCCTGGAACGCGAGGACCCAACTAGAGCCAACTATTGGAGGTGGCGCAGGAGCAAGCTTCCGTAATCTGATCTCTGGCTGCTTTTCTCTGTGATTTCTTATGCCTTCCTCTCCTGGTAATAGTAGGTTGTTTTTAAGTAATGATTTCTAATTACGCATATTACTATGTAATTTCGAATCATATGCTAAAAAAGTAGGCATCATTCATTCTGCAGAGCTGCGTTGTTTGTTGTATGCATAATTCTCGTGTTTTGATTCCGACAGTCTGTCCTTTGTAATTACATAATTCACGTTGTTTGTTACCATGGCCGTTGTTGGCAACTCTTATTATGTTAATAACATCTATCCGCTTGCATTTTCAGAGTCAATTTTAATCATGAATGAATGATGTTTGTTTTCCCAATTCCTTCCTTTTTGATTTGATTTTGTTACTTACGCACTTACGAGGGGCTGCTCTGCTCTGCGGTTGGTGTTGTGGGGCCCAATCCCCCCACCAAACCAAATTTCCAACAAACCCACTTTTTTCCTTTTGTATTTTGTATTGAAAAAATAGGATGCATTTTTAAAAAATATGTATTTGTAGTGGTGGGGACAACGGCAGTAGGCAACGACGAAGACAAGCCACAACACAAGATTGTGGTCTTTTTTTTTTTTTTTTTTTTGCGGGT